>NW_025959444.1:0-30806 GCF_023159225.1 Perognathus longimembris pacificus | reverse complement strand
ATAAACAGCTACCTACGCAGCATGTTCATGTCGTTACTAAATGAGCTTTTATCCTTCTCCCCTCACCACAAATCAGATTCTTCTGAGGAGTTCCCATTACATTATCCTTTCCCCTGTGTAATTACCTTAACAAGGTTCAGCTGTTTTTATTCTCAGAAGGTATACTCCCTGATATACAGCTGCCTACAACCTTCGTAAGTGCAGGTCCTAAATGAGCTTTTTTCTCTGTTCCCTCACCACAATCCAGATTCTTTTGGGGAGTTCCCAGTACAGTAACCATACCAGGAAGTACTTAATTTATTAAGCTACTGCTTTTCTTAATCACAGTGGAGATATTTACTGATAAACAGCCACCTATGCAGCATTTTCATGTCGTTCCTAAATGAGCTTTTATCTCTCTCCCCTCACCATATATCAGATTCCTCTGAGGAGTTCCCAGTACACTATCCTTTCCCCTGTGTAATTTCCTAAAGAAGCTACAGCTGTTTTTATTCTCAGAAGGTTTACTCCCTGATATACAGCTGCCTAACCCCTTGGTAAGTGCAGGTTACTAAATGAGCTTTTTCTCTGTTCCCTCACCACAATCCAGATTCTTTTGGGGAGTTACCAGTACAGTAACCATACCAGGAAGTACTTAATTTATTAAGCTACTCCTTTCTTAATCTCAGTGGAGATATTTACTGATAAACAGTTACCTATGCAGCATTTTCATGTCGTTCCTAAATGAGCTTTTATCTCTCTCCCCTCAACAAAAATCAGATTCTTCTGAGGAGTTCCCAGTACATTATCCTTTCCCCTGTGTAATTACCTTATTAGGCTCCAGCTGTTTTTATTCTCAGAAGGTTTACTCCCTGATATACAGCTGCCTAACCCCTTCGCAAGTGCAGGTCCTAAATGAGCTTTTTTCTCTGTTCCCTCACCACAATCCAGATAATTTTGCGGAGTTTCCAGTACAGTAACCATACCAGGAAGTACTTAATTTATTAAGCTACTGCATTTCTTAATCTCAGTGGAGATATTTACTGATAAACAGCTACCTAAACAGCATGTTCATGTCGTTCCTAAATGAGCTTTTATCTCTCTCCCCTCACCACAAATCAGATTCTTCTGAGGAGTTCCCAGTACTTTATCCTTTCCTCTGTGTAATTACCTTAACAAGCTCCAGCTGCTGTTATTCTCAGAAGGTTTACTCCCTGATATACAGCTGCCTACCACCTTCGTAAGTGCAGGTCCTAAATGAGCTTTTTTCTCTGTTCCCTCACCACAATCCAGATTCTTTTGGGGAGTTACCAAGCTACTGCTTTTCTTAATCTCAGTGGAGATATTTACTGATAAACAGCCACCTACGCAGCATGTTCATGTCGTTCCCAAATGAGCTTTTATCTCTCTCCCCTCACCACAAATCAGATTCTTCTGAGGAGTTCCCAGTACATTATCCTATCCCCTGTGTAATTACCTTAACAAGCTCGAGCTGTTTTTATTCTCAGAAGGTTTACTCCCTGATATACAGCTGCCTACCCCCTTCCTAAGTGCAGGTCCTTAATGAGCTTTTTTCTCTGTTCCCTCACCACAATCCAGATTCTTTTGGGGAGTTACCAAGCTACTGCTTTTCTTAATCTCAGTGGAGATATTTACTGATCAACAGCTACCTACGCAGCATGTTCATATCGTTCCCAAATGAGCTTTTATCTCTCTCCCCTCACCATAAATCAGATTCTTCTGAGGAGTTCCCAGTACATTATCCTTTCCCCTGTGTAATTACCTTAACAAGCTCCAGCTGTTTTTATTCTCAGAAGGGATACTCCCTGATATACAGCTGCCTACCCCGTTCGTAAGTGCAGGTCCTAAATGAGCTTTTTTCTCTGTTCCCTCACCCCAATCCAGATTCATTTGGGGAGTTACCAGTACAGTAACCATACCAGGAAGTACTTAATTTATTAAGCTACTGCTTTTCTTAATCTCAGTGGAGATATTTACTGATAAACAGCTACCTACGCAGCATGTTCATGTCGTTCCTAAATGAGTTTTTATCTCTCACCCCTCACCACAAATCAGATTCTTCTGAGGAGTTCCAGTACATTATCCTTTCCCCTGTGTAATTACCTTAACAAGCTCCAGCTGTTTTTATTCTCAGAAGGTTTACTCCCTGATATACAGCTGCCTACCCCCTTCGTAAGTGCAGGTCCTAAATGAGCTTTTTTGTCTGTTCCCTCACCAAAATCCAGATTCTTTTTGGGAGTTACCAGTACAGTAACCATACCAGGAAGTACTTAATTTATTAAGCTACTGCGTTTCTTAATCTCAGTGGAGATATTTACTGATAAAGAGCTACCTACGCAGCATGTTCACGTCGTTCCTAAATTAGCTTTTATCTCTCTCCCCTCACCACAAATCAGATTCTTCTGGGGAGTTCCCAGTACATTATCATTTCCCCTGTGTAATTAACTTAAAAAGCTCCAGCTGTTTTTATTCTCAGAAGGTTTACTCCCTGATATACAGATGCCTACCCCCTTCGTAAGTGCAAGTCCTAAATGAGCTTTTTTCTCTGTACCCTCACCACAATCCAGATTCTTTTGGGGAGTTACCAGTACAGTAACCATACCAGGAAGTACTTAATTTATTAAGCTACTGCTTTTCTTAATCTCAGTGGAGATATTTGCTGATAAACAGCTACCTATGCAGCATGTTCATGTCGTTCCTAAATGAGCTTTTATCTCTCTCCCCTCACCACAAATCAGATTCTTCTGAGGCGTTCCCAGTACATTATCCTTTCCCCTGTGTAATTACCTTAACAAGCTCCCGCTGTTTTTATTCTCAGAAGGTTTACTCCCTGATATACAGCAGACTAACCCCTTCGAAATTGCAGGTCCAAAATGAGCTTTTATCTCTGTTCCCTCACCACAATCCAGATTCTTTTGGGGAGTTACCAGTACAGTAACCATACCAGGAAGGAATTAATTTATTAAGATACTGCTTTTCGTAATCTCAGTGGAGATATTTACTGATAAACAGCTACCTACGCAGCATGTTCATGTCGTTCCTAAATGAGATTTTATCTCTCTCCCCTCACCACAAATCAGATTCTTCTGAGGAATTCCCAGTACATTATCCTTTCCCTTGTGTAATTACCTTAACAAGCTCCAGCTGTTTTTATTCTCAAAAGGTTTACTCCCTGTTATACAGCTGCCTACCCCCTTCGTAAGTGCAGGTCCTAAATGAGCTTTTTTCTCTGTTCCCTCACCACAATCCAGATTCTTTTGGAGAGTTACCAGTACAGTAACCATACCAGGAAGTACTTAATTTATTAAGCTACTGCTTTTCTTAATCTCAATGGAGATATTTACTGATGAACAGCTACCTACGCAGCATGTTCATGTCGTTCAAAAATGAGCTTTTACCTCTCTCCCCTCACCACAAATCAGATTCTTCTGAGGAGTTCCCAGTACATTATAATTCCCCCTGTTTAATTACCTTAACAAGCTCCAGCTGTTTTTATTCTCAGAAGGTTTACTCCCTGATATACAGCTGCCTAGCCTCTTCGAAAGTGCAGGTCCTAAATGAGCTTTTTTCTCTGTTCCCTCACCACAATCCAGATTCTTTTGGGGAGTTACCAGTACAGTAACCATACCAGGAAGTAATTAATTTATTAAGCTACTGCTTTTCTTAATCTCAGTGGAGATATTTACTGATAAACAGCTACTTAAGCAGCATGTTCATGTCGTTCCTAAATGAGCGTTTATCTCTCTCCCTTCACCACAAATCAGATTCTTCTGAGGAGTTCCCAGTACATTATCGTTTCCCGTGTGTAATTAACTTAACAAGCTCCAGCTGTTTTTATTCTCAGAAGGTTTACTCCCTGATATACAGCTGCCTACCCCCTTCGTAAGTGCAAGTCCTAAATTAGATTTTTTCTCTGTTCCCTCACCACAATCCAGATTCTTTTGGGGAGTTACCAGTACAGTAACCATACCAGGAAGTACTTAATTTATTAAGCTACTGCTTTTCTTATTCTCAATGGAGTTATTTACTGATAAACAGCTACCTACACAGCATGTTCATGTCGTTCTAAATTAGCTTTTATCTCAACCCTCACCACAAATCAGATTCTTCTCAGGAGTTCCCAGTACATTATCCTTTCCTCTGTGTAATTACCTTAACAAGCTCCAGCTCTTTTTATTCTCAGAAGGTTTACTCCCTGATATACAGCTGCCTCCCCCCTTCGTAAGTGAAGGTACTAAATGAGCTTTTTTTCTCTGTTCCCTCACCACAATCCAGATTCTTTTGGGGAGTTACCAAGCTACTGCTTTCTTAATCTCAGTGGAGATATTTACTGATAAAAGCTACCTGCGAAGCATGTTCCTGTCGTTCCTAAATGAGCTTTTATCTCTCTCCCCTCACCACAAATCAGATTCTTCTGAGGAATTCCCAGTACATTATCCTTTCCCCTGTGTAATTACCTTAACAAGCTCCAGCTCTTTTTACTCTCTGAAGGGATACTTCCTGATATACAGCTGCCAACCCCCTTCGTAAGGGCAGGTCCTAAATGAGCTTTTTCCTCTGTTCCCTCACCACAATCCAGATTCTTTTGGGGAGTTACCAGTACAGAAACCATACCAGGAAGTACTTAATTTATTAAGCTACTGCTTTTCTTAATCTCAGTGGAGATATTTACTGATAAACAGCTACCTATGCAGCATTTTCATGTCGTTCCTAAATGAGCTTTTATCTCTCTCCCCTCACCACAAATCAGATTCTTCTGAGGAGTTCCCAGTACATTATCCTTTCCCCTGTGTAATTACCTTAACAAGCTAAAGCTGTTTTTATTCTCAGAAGGTTTACTCCCTGATATACAGCTGCCTACCCCATTCGTAATTGCAAGTCCTAAATGAGCTTTTTTCTCTGTTACCTCACCACAATCCAGATTCTTTTGGGGAGTTACCAGTACAGTAACTATACCAGGAAGTACTTAATTTATTAAGGTACTGATTTTCTTAATCTCAGTGAAGATATTTACTGATAAACAGCTACCTATGCTGCATGTTCATGTAGTTCCTAAATGAGTTTTTATCTCTCTCCCCTCACCACAAATCAGATTCTTCTGAGGAATTCCCAGTACATTATCCTTTCCCCTGTGTAATTACCTTAACAAGCTCCAGCGGTTTTTATTCTCAGAAAGGATACTCCCTGATATACAGCTGCCTACCCCCTTCTTAAGTGCAGGTCCTAAATGAGCTTTTTTCTCTGTTCCCTCACCACAATCCAGATTCTTTTGGGGAGTTACCAGTACAGTAACCATACCAGGAAGTACTTAATTTATTAAGCTACTGCTTTTCCTAATCTCACTGTAGATATTTACTGATAAACAGCTACATATGCAGCATTTTCATGTCGTTCCTAAATGAGCTTTTATCTCTCACCCCTCACCACAAATCAGGTTCTGCTGAGGAGTTCCCAGTACAATATCCTTTCCCCTGTGTAATTCCCTTAACAAGCACCAGCGGTTTTTAGTCTCAGAAGGTTTACTCCCTAATATACAGCTGCCTACCCCCTTCGTAAGTGCAGGTCATAAATGAGCTTTTTTCTCTGTTCCCTCACCACAATCCAGATTCTTTGGGGAGTTGCCAGTACAGTAACCATGCCAGGAAGTACTTAATTTATTAAGCTACTGCTTTTCTTAATCTCACTGTAGATATTTACTGATAAACAGCTATCTATGCAGCATTTTCATGTAGTTCTAAATGAGCTTTTATCTCTCTCCCCTCACCACAAATCAGATTCTTCTGAGGAGTTCCCAGTACATTATCCTTTCCCCTGTGTAATTACTTTAACAAGCTCCAGCTGTTTTTATTCTCAGAAGGTTTACTCCCTGATATACAGCTGCCTACCACCTTCGTAAGTGCAGGTCCTCAATGAGCTTTTTTCTCTGTTCCCTCACCACAATCCAGATTCTTTTGGGGAGTTACCAGTACAGTAACCATACCAGGAAGTACTTAATTTATTAATCTACTGCTTTTCTTAATCTCAGTGGAGATATTTACTGATAAACAGCTACCTACGCAGCATTTTCATGTCGTTCCTAAATGAGCTTATATCTCTCTCCCCTCACCACAAATCAGATTCTTCTGAGGAGATCCAAGTACATTATCCTTTCCCCTGTGTAATTACCTTAACAAGCTCCAGCTGTTTTTATTCTCAGAAGGTTGACTCCCTGATATACAGCTGTCTACCCTCTTCGTAAGTGCAGGTCCTAAATGAGCTTTTTTCTCTGTTCCCTCACCACAATCCAGATTCTTTTGGGTAGTTACCAGTACAGTAACCATACCAGGAAGTACTTAATTTATTAAGCTACTGCTTTTCTTAATCTCAGTGGAGATATTTACTGATAAACAGCTACCTACGCAGCATGTTCATGTCGTTCCTAAATGAGCTTTTATCTCTCTCCCCCTCACCACAAATCAGATTCTTCTGAGGAGTTCCCAGTACATTATCCTTTCCCCTGTGTAATTACCTTAACAAGCTCCCGCTGTTTTTATTCTCAGAAGTGATACTCCCTGATATACAGCTGCCTACCCCCTTCTTAAGTGCAGGTCCTAAATGAGCTTGTTTCTCTGTTCCCTCACCACAATCCAGATTCTTTTGGGGAGTTACCAGTACAGTAACCATACCAGGAAGTACTTAATTTATTAAGCTACTGCTTTTCTTTCTTTTTTTTTTTTTTTGGCCTGTCCTGGGCCTTGAACTCAGGGCCTGAGCACTGTCCCTGGCTTCTTTTTGCTCAAGGTTAGCACTCTGCCACTTGAGCCACAGCGCCCACTTCTGGCCGTTTTCTGTATATGTGGTGCTGGGGAATTGAACCGAGGGCCTCATGCATACGAGGCAAGCTCTCTTGCCACTAGGCCATATCCCCAGCCCCGCTACTGCTTTTCTTAATCTCAGTGGAGATATTGACAGATCAACAGCTACCTACGCAGCATGTTCATGTCGTTCCTAAATGAGCATTTATATCTCTCCCCTCACCGCAAATCAGATTCTTCTGAGGAGTTCCCAGTACATTATCCTTTTCCCTGTGTAATTACCGTAACAAGCTCCAGTTGTTTTTATTCTCAGAAGGGATACTCCCTGATATACAGCTGCCTACCCCCTTCGTAAGTGCAGGTCCTCAATGAGCTTTTTTTTCTGTTCCCTCACCACAATGCAGATTCTTTTGGGGAGTTACCAGTACAGTAACCATACCAGGAAGTACTTAATTTATTAAGCTACTGCTTTTCTTATTCTCAATGGAGTTATTTACTGATAAACAGCTACCTACACAGCATGTTCATGTCGTTCTAAATTAGCTTTTATCTCAACCCTCACCACAAATCAGATTCTTCTCAGGAGTTCCCAGTACATTATCCTTTCCTCTGTGTAATTACCTTAACAAGCTCCAGCTCTTTTTATTCTCAGAAGGTTTACTCCCATATACAGCTGCCTCCCCCTTCGTAAGTGAAGGTACTAAATGAGCTTTTTTTTCTCTGTTCCCTCACCACAATCCAGATACTTTTGGGGAGTTACCAAGCTACTGCTTTCTTAATCTCAGTGGAGATATTTACTGATAAAAGCTACCTGCGAAGCATGTTCCTGTCGTTCCTAAATGAGCTTTTATCTCTCTCCCCTCACCACAAATCAGATTCTTCTGAGGAATTCCCAGTACATTATCCTTTCCCCTGTGTAATTACCTTAACAAGCTCCAGCTCTTTTTACTCTCTGAAGGGATACTTCCTGATATACAGCTGCCAACCCCCTTCGTAAGGGGCAGGTCCTAAATGAGCTTTTTCCTCTGTTCCCTCACCACAATCCAGATTCTTTTGGGGAGTTACCAGTACAGAAACCATACCAGGAAGTACTTAATTTATTAAGCTACTGCTTTTCTTAATCTCAGTGGAGATATTTACTGATAAACAGCTACCTACGCAGCATGTTCATGTCGTTACTAAATGAGCTTTTATCCTTCTCCCCTCACCACAAATCAGATTCTTCTGAGGAGTTCCCATTACATTATCCTTTCCCCTGTGTAATTACCTTAACAAGGTTCAGCTGTTTTTATTCTCAGAAGGTATACTCCCTGATATACAGCTGCCTACAACCTTCGTAAGTGCAGGTCCTAAATGAGCTTTTTTCTCTGTTCCCTCACCACAATCCAGATTCTTTTGGGGAGTTCCCAGTACAGTAACCATACCAGGAAGTACTTAATTTATTAAGCTACTGCTTTTCTTAATCACAGTGGAGATATTTACTGATAAACAGCCACCTATGCAGCATTTTCATGTCGTTCCTAAATGAGCTTTTATCTCTCTCCCCTCACCATATATCAGATTCCTCTGAGGAGTTCCCAGTACACTATCCTTTCCCCTGTGTAATTTCCTAAAGAAGCTACAGCTGTTTTTATTCTCAGAAGGTTTACTCCCTGATATACAGCTGCCTAACCCCTTGGTAAGTGCAGGTACTAAATGAGCTTTTTTCTCTGTTCCCTCACCACAATCCAGATTCTTTTGGGGAGTTACCAGTACAGTAACCATACCAGGAAGTACTTAATTTATTAAGCTACTCCTTTCTTAATCTCAGTGGAGATATTTACTGATAAACAGTTACCTATGCAGCATTTTCATGTCGTTCCTAAATGAGCTTTTATCTCTCTCCCCTCAACAAAAATCAGATTCTTCTGAGGAGTTCCCAGTACATTATCCTTTCCCCTGTGTAATTACCTTATTAGGCTCCAGCTGTTTTTATTCTCAGAAGGTTTACTCCCTGATATACAGCTGCCTAACCCCTTCGCAAGTGCAGGTCCTAAATGAGCTTTTTTCTCTGTTCCCTCACCACAATCCAGATAATTTTGCGGAGTTTCCAGTACAGTAACCATACCAGGAAGTACTTAATTTATTAAGCTACTGCATTTCTTAATCTCAGTGGAGATATTTACTGATAAACAGCTACCTAAACAGCATGTTCATGTCGTTCCTAAATGAGCTTTTATCTCTCTCCCCTCACCACAAATCAGATTCTTCTGAGGAGTTCCCAGTACTTTATCCTTTCCTCTGTGTAATTACCTTAACAAGCTCCAGCTGCTGTTATTCTCAGAAGGTTTACTCCCTGATATACAGCTGCCTACCACCTTCGTAAGTGCAGGTCCTAAATGAGCTTTTTTCTCTGTTCCCTCACCACAATCCAGATTCTTTTGGGGAGTTACCAAGCTACTGCTTTTCTTAATCTCAGTGGAGATATTTACTGATAAACAGCCACCTACGCAGCATGTTCATGTCGTTCCCAAATGAGCTTTTATCTCTCTCCCCTCACCACAAATCAGATTCTTCTGAGGAGTTCCCAGTACATTATCCTATCCCCTGTGTAATTACCTTAACAAGCTCGAGCTGTTTTTATTCTCAGAAGGTTTACTCCCTGATATACAGCTGCCTACCCCCTTCCTAAGTGCAGGTCCTTAATGAGCTTTTTTCTCTGTTCCCTCACCACAATCCAGATTCTTTTGGGGAGTTACCAAGCTACTGCTTTTCTTAATCTCAGTGGAGATATTTACTGATCAACAGCTACCTACGCAGCATGTTCATATCGTTCCCAAATGAGCTTTTATCTCTCTCCCCCTCACCATAAATCAGATTCTTCTGAGGAGTTCCCAGTACATTATCCTTTCCCCTGTGTAATTACCTTAACAAGCTCCAGCTGTTTTTATTCTCAGAAGGGATACTCCCTGATATACAGCTGCCTACCCCGTTCGTAAGTGCAGGTCCTAAATGAGCTTTTTTCTCTGTTCCCTCACCCCAATCCAGATTCATTTGGGGAGTTACCAGTACAGTAACCATACCAGGAAGTACTTAATTTATTAAGCTACTGCTTTTCTTAATCTCAGTGGAGATATTTACTGATAAACAGCTACCTACGCAGCATGTTCATGTCGTTCCTAAATGAGTTTTTATCTCTCACCCCTCACCACAAATCAGATTCTTCTGAGGAGTTCCCAGTACATTATCCTTTCCCCTGTGTAATTACCTTAACAAGCTCCAGCTGTTTTTATTCTCAGAAGGTTTACTCCCTGATATACAGCTGCCTACCCCCTTCGTAAGTGCAGGTCCTAAATGAGCTTTTTTGTCTGTTCCCTCACCAAAATCCAGATTCTTTTTGGGAGTTACCAGTACAGTAACCATACCAGGAAGTACTTAATTTATTAAGCTACTGCGTTTCTTAATCTCAGTGGAGATATTTACTGATAAAGAGCTACCTACGCAGCATGTTCACGTCGTTCCTAAATTAGCTTTTATCTCTCTCCCCTCACCACAAATCAGATTCTTCTGGGGAGTTCCCAGTACATTATCATTTCCCCTGTGTAATTAACTTAAAAAGCTCCAGCTGTTTTTATTCTCAGAAGGTTTACTCCCTGATATACAGATGCCTACCCCCTTCGTAAGTGCAAGTCCTAAATGAGCTTTTTTCTCTGTACCCTCACCACAATCCAGATTCTTTTGGGGAGTTACCAGTACAGTAACCATACCAGGAAGTACTTAATTTATTAAGCTACTGCTTTTCTTAATCTCAGTGGAGATATTTGCTGATAAACAGCTACCTATGCAGCATGTTCATGTCGTTCCTAAATGAGCTTTTATCTCTCTCCCCTCACCACAAATCAGATTCTTCTGAGGCGTTCCCAGTACATTATCCTTTCCCCTGTGTAATTACCTTAACAAGCTCCCGCTGTTTTTATTCTCAGAAGGTTTACTCCCTGATATACAGCAGACTAACCCCTTCGAAATTGCAGGTCCAAAATGAGCTTTTATCTCTGTTCCCTCACCACAATCCAGATTCTTTTGGGGAGTTACCAGTACAGTAACCATACCAGGAAGGAATTAATTTATTAAGATACTGCTTTTCGTAATCTCAGTGGAGATATTTACTGATAAACAGCTACCTACGCAGCATGTTCATGTCGTTCCTAAATGAGATTTTATCTCTCTCCCCTCACCACAAATCAGATTCTTCTGAGGAATTCCCAGTACATTATCCTTTCCCTTGTGTAATTACCTTAACAAGCTCCAGCTGTTTTTATTCTCAAAAGGTTTACTCCCTGTTATACAGCTGCCTACCCCCTTCGTAAGTGCAGGTCCTAAATGAGCTTTTTTCTCTGTTCCCTCACCACAATCCAGATTCTTTTGGAGAGTTACCAGTACAGTAACCATACCAGGAAGTACTTAATTTATTAAGCTACTGCTTTTCTTAATCTCAATGGAGATATTTACTGATGAACAGCTACCTACGCAGCATGTTCATGTCGTTCAAAAATGAGCTTTTACCTCTCTCCCCTCACCACAAATCAGATTCTTCTGAGGAGTTCCCAGTACATTATCCTTTCCCCTGTGTAATTACCTTAACAAGCTCCAGCTCTTTTTATTCTCAGAAGGTTTACTCCCTGATATACAGCTGCCTACCCCCTTCGTAAGTGCAGGTCCTAAATGAGCTTTTTTCTCTGTTCCCTCACCCCAATCCAGATTCATTTGGGGAGTTACCAGTACAGTAACCATACCAGGAAGTACTTAATTTATTAAGCTACTGCTTTTCTTAATCTCAGTGGAGATATTTGCTGATAAACAGCTACCTATGCAGCATGTTCATGTCGTTCCTAAATGAGCTTTTATCTCTCTCCCCTCACCACAAATCAGATTCTTCTGAGGCGTTCCCAGTACATTATCCTTTCCCCTGTGTAATTACCTTAACAAGCTCCCGCTGTTTTTATTCTCAGAAGGTTTACTCCCTGATATACAGCAGACTAACCCCTTCGAAATTGCAGGTCCAAAATGAGCTTTTATCTCTGTTCCCTCACCACAATCCAGATTCTTTTGGGGAGTTACCAGTACAGTAACCATACCAGGAAGGAATTAATTTATTAAGATACTGCTTTTCGTAATCTCAGTGGAGATATTTACTGATAAACAGCTACCTACGCAGCATGTTCATGTCGTTCCTAAATGAGATTTTATCTCTCTCCCCTCACCACAAATCAGATTCTTCTGAGGAATTCCCAGTACATTATCCTTTCCCTTGTGTAATTACCTTAACAAGCTCCAGCTGTTTTTATTCTCAAAAGGTTTACTCCCTGTTATACAGCTGCCTACCCCCTTCGTAAGTGCAGGTCCTAAATGAGCTTTTTTCTCTGTTCCCTCACCACAATCCAGATTCTTTTGGAGAGTTACCAGTACAGTAACCATACCAGGAAGTACTTAATTTATTAAGCTACTGCTTTTCTTAATCTCAATGGAGATATTTACTGATGAACAGCTACCTACGCAGCATGTTCATGTCGTTCAAAAATGAGCTTTTACCTCTCTCCCCTCACCACAAATCAGATTCTTCTGAGGAGTTCCCAGTACATTATAATTCCCCCTGTTTAATTACCTTAACAAGCTCCAGCTGTTTTTATTCTCAGAAGGTTTACTCCCTGATATACAGCTGCCTAGCCTCTTCGAAAGTGCAGGTCCTAAATGAGCTTTTTTCTCTGTTCCCTCACCACAATCCAGATTCTTTTGGGGAGTTACCAGTACAGTAACCATACCAGGAAGTAATTAATTTATTAAGCTACTGCTTTTCTTAATCTCAGTGGAGATATTTACTGATAAACAGCTACTTAAGCAGCATGTTCATGTCGTTCCTAAATGAGCGTTTATCTCTCTCCCTTCACCACAAATCAGATTCTTCTGAGGAGTTCCCAGTACATTATCGTTTCCCGTGTGTAATTAACTTAACAAGCTCCAGCTGTTTTTATTCTCAGAAGGTTTACTCCCTGATATACAGCTGCCTACCCCCTTCGTAAGTGCAAGTCCTAAATTAGATTTTTTCTCTGTTCCCTCACCACAATCCAGATTCTTTTGGGGAGTTACCAGTACAGTAACCATACCAGGAAGTACTTAATTTATTAAGCTACTGCTTTTCTTAATCTCAGTGGAGATATTTACTGATAAACAGCTACCTACGCAGCATGTTCATGTCGTTCAAAAATGAGCTTTTATCTCTCTCCCCTCACCACAAATCAGATTCTTCTGAGGAGTTCCCAGTACATTATACTTTACCTTGTGTAATTACCTTAACAAGCTCCAGCTGTTTTTATTCTCAAAAGGTTTACTCCCTTTTATACAGCTGCCTACCCCCTTCGTAAGTACAGGTCTTAAATGAGCTTATTTCTCTGTTCCCTCACCACAATCCAGATTCTTTTGGGGAGTTACCAGTACAGTAACCATACCAGGAAGTACTTAATTTATTAAGCTACTGCTTTTCTTAATCTCAGTGGAGATATTTACTGATAAACAGCTACCTACGCAGCATGTTCATGTCGTTCAAAAATGAGCTTTTATCTCTCTCCCCTCACCAACAATCAGATTCTTCTGAGGAGTTCCCATTACATTATCCTTTCCCCTGTGTAATTACCTTAACAAGCTCCAGCTCTTTTTATTCTCATAAGGTTTACTCCCTGATATACAGCTGCCTACCCCCTTCGTAAGTGCAGGTCCTAAATGAGCTTTTTTCTCTGTTCCCTCACCCCAATCCAGATTCTTTTGGGGAGTTACCAGTACAGTAACCATACCAGGAAGTACTTAATTTATTAAGCTACTGCTTTTCTTAATCTCAGTGGAGATATATACTGCTAAACAGCTACCTATGCAGCAGGTTCATGTCGGTCCTAAATGAGCTTTTTTCTATGTTACCTCACCACAATCCAGATTCTTTTGGGGAGTTACCAGTACAGTATCCATACCAGGAAGCACTTAATTTATTAAGCTACTGCTTTTCTTAATCTCAGTGGAGATATTTACTGATAAACAGCTACCTACGCAGCATGTACATGTCGTTCCCAAATGAGCTGTTATCTCTCTCCCCTCACCACAAATCAGATTCTTCTGAGGAGTTCCCAGTACATTATCCTTTCCCCTGTGTAATTACCTTAACAAGCTCCAGATATTTTTATTCTCAGAAGGTTTACTCCCTGATATACAGCTGCCTACACACTTCGTAAGTGCAGGTCCTAAATGAGCTCTTTTCTCTGTTCCCTCTCCCCAATCCAGATTCTTTTGGGGAGTTACCAGTACAGTAACCATACCAGGAAGTACTTAATTTATTAATCTACTGCTTTTCTTAATCTCAGTGGAGATATTTGCTAATAAACAGCTACCTATGCAGCATGTTCATGTCGTTCCTAAATGAGTTTTTATCTCTCTCCCCTCACCACAAATCAGATTCTTCTGAGGCGTTCCCAGTACATTATCCTTTCCCCTGTGTAATTACCTTAACAAGCTCCAGCTGTTTTTATTCTCAGAAGGTTTACTCCCTGATATACTGAAGCCTAACCCCTTCGAAATTGCAGGTCCAAAATGAGCTTTTTTCTCTGTTCCCTCACCACAATCCAGATTCTTTTGGGGAGTTACCAGTACAGTAACCATACCAGGAAGGAATTAATTTATTAAGCTACTGCTTTTCGTAATCTCAGTGGAGATATTTACTGATAAACAGCTACCTACGCAGCATGTTCATGTCGTTCCTAAATGACATTTTATCTCTCTCCCCTCACCACAAATCAGATTCTTCTGTGGAGTTCCCAGTACATTATCCTTTCCCCTGTGTAATTACCTTAACAAGCTCCAGCTGTTTTTTTTCTCAGAAGGTTTACACCCTGATATACAGCTGCCTAACCCCTTCGTAAGTGCAGGTCCTAAATGTGCTTTATTCTCTATTCCCTCACCACAATCCAGATTCTTTTGGGGAGTTACCAGTACAGTAACCATACCAGGAAGGAATTAATTTATTAAGCTACTGCTTTTCTTAATCTCAGTGGAGATATTTACTGATAAACACCTACCTACGCAGCATGTTCATGTCGTTCCTAAATGAGCTTTTATCTCTCTCCCCTCACCACAAATCAGATTCTTCTGAGGTGTTCCCAGTACATTATCCTTTCCCTTGTGTAATTACCTTCACAAGCTCCAGTTGTTTTTATTCTCAAAAGGTTTACTCCCTGTTATACAGCTGCCTACCCCCTTCGTAAGTGCAGGTCCTAAATGAGCTTTTTTCTCTGTTCCCTCACCACAATCCAGATTCTTTTGGGGAGTTACCAGTACAGTAACCATACCAGGAAGTACTTAATTTATTAAGGTACTGCTTTTCTTAATCTCAATGGAGATATTTACTGATGAACAGCTACCTACGCAGCATTTTCATGTCGTTCCTAAATGAGCTTTTATCTCTCTACCCTCACCACAAATCAGATTCTTCTGAGGAGTTCCCAGTACATTATAATTCCCCCTGTTTAATTACCTTAACAAGCTCCAGCTGTTTTTATTCTAAGAAGGTTTACTCCCTGATATACAGCTGCCTACCCTCTTCGAAAGTGCAGGTCCTAAATGAGCTTTTTTCTCTGTTCCCTCACCACAATCCAGATTCTTTTGAGGAGTTACCAGTACATTAACCATACAAGGAAGTACTTAATTTATTAAGCTACTGCTTTTCTTAATCTCAGTGGAGATATTTACTGATAAACAGCTACCTACGAAGCATGTTCATGTCGTTCCTAAATGAGCGTTTATCTCTCTCCCCTCACCACAAATCAGATTCTTCTGAGGAGTTCCCAGTACATTATCCTTTCCCCTGTGTAATTACCTTAACAAGCTCCAGCTGTTTTTATTCTCAGAAGCTTTACTCCATGATATGCAGCTGCCTACCCCCTTCGTAAGTGCAAGTCCTAAATGACCTTTTTTCTCTGTTCCCTCACCACAATCCAGATTCTTTTGGGGAGTTACCAGTACAGTAACCATACCAGGAAGTACTTAATTTATTAAGCTACTGCTTTTCTTAATCTCAGTGGAGATATTTACTGATAAACAGCTACCTACGCACCATGTTCATGTCGTTCCTAAATGAGCTTTTATCTCTCTCCCCTCACTACAAATCAGATTCTTCTGAGGCGTTCCCAGTACATTATCCTTTCCCTTGTGTAATTACCTTAACAAGCTCCAGCTGTTTTTATTCTCAAAAGTTTTACTCCCTGTTATACAGCTGCCTACCCCCTTCGTAAGTGCAGGTCCTAAATGAGCTTTTTTCTCTGTTCCCTCACCACAATCCAGATTCTTTTGGGGAGTTACCAGTACAGTAACCATACCAGGAAGTACTTAATTTATTAAGCTACTGCTTTTCTTAATCTCAATGGAGATATTTACTGGTAAACAGCTACCTACGCCGCATGTTCATGTCGTTCAAAAATGAGCTTTTATCTCTATCCCCTCACCACCAATCAGATTCTTCTGAGGAGTTCCCAGTACATTATCCTTTCCCCTGTGTAATTACCTTAACAAGCTCCAGCTATTTTTATTCTCAGAAGGTTTACTCCCTGATATACAGCTGCCTACCCCCTTCGTAAGTGCAGGTCCTAAATGAGTTTTTTCTCTGTTCCCTCACCACAATCCAGATTCTTTTGGGGAGTTACCAGTACAGAAACCATACCAGGAAGTACTTAATTTATTAAGCTACTGCTTTTCTTAATCTCAGTGGAGATATTTACTGATAAACAGCTACCTATGCAGCATGTTTATGTCGTTCCTAAATGAGCATTTATACCTCTCCCCTCACCGCAAAGCAGATTCTTCTGAGGAATTCCCAGTACATTATCCTTTTCCCTGTGTAATTACCGTAACAAGCTCCAGTTGTTTTTATTCTCAGAAGGGATACTCCCTGATATACAGCTGCCTACCCCCTTCGTAAGTGCAGGTCCTCAATGAGCTTTTTTTTCTGTTCCCTCACCACAATCCAGATTCTTTTGGGGAGTTCCCAGTACAGTAACCATACCAGGAAGTACTTAATTTATTAAGCTACTGCTTTTCTTAATCTCAGTGGAGATATTTACTGATAAACACCTACCTACGCAGCATGTTCATGTCGTTCCTAAATGAGCTTTTATCTCTCTCCCCCTCACCAACAATCAGATTCTTCTGAGGAGTTCCCAGTACATTATACTTTCCCTTGTGTAATTACCTTAACAAGCTCCAGCTGTTTTTATTCTCAGAAGGTTTACTCCCTGTTATACTGCTGCCTAGCCTCTTCGAAAGTGCAGGTCCTAAATGAGCTTTATTCTCTGTTCCCTCACCACAATCCAGATTCTTTTGGGGAGTTACCAGTACAGTAACCATACCAGGAAGGAATTAATTTATTAAGCTACTGCTTTTCGTAATCTCAGTGGAGATATTTACTGATAAACAGCTACCTACGCAGCATGTTCATGTCGTTCCTAAATGACATTTTATCTCTCTCCCCTCACCACAAATCAGATTCTTCTGTGGAGTTCCCAGTACATTATCCTTTCCCCTGTGTAATTACCTTAACAAGCTCCAGCTGTTTTTTTTCTCAGAAGGTTTACACCCTGATATACAGCTGCCTAACCCCTTCGTAAGTGCAGGTCCTAAATGTGCTTTATTCTCTGTTCCCTCACCACAATCCAGATTCTTTTGGGGATTTACCAGTACAGTAACCATACCAGGAAGTACTTAATTTATTAAGCTACTGCTTTTCTTAATCTCAGTGGAGATATTTACTGATAAACACCTACCTACGCAGCATGTTCATGTCGTTCCTAAATGAGCTTTTATCTCTCTCCCCTCACCACAAATCAGATTCTTCTGAGGTGTTCCCAGTACATTATCCTTTCCCTTGTGTAATTACCTTCACAAGCTCCAGTTGTTTTTATTCTCAAAAGGTTTACTCCCTGTTATACAGCTGCCTACCCCCTTCGTAAGTGCAGGTCCTAAATGAGCTTTTTTCTCTGTTCCCTCACCACAATCCAGATTCTTTTGGGGAGTTACCAGTACAGCAACCATACCAGGAAGTACTTAATTTATTAAGGTACTGCTTTTCTTAATCTCAATGGAGATATTTACTGATGAACAGCTACCTACGCAGCATTTCATGTCATTCCTAAATGAGCTTTTATCTCTCTCCCCTCACCACAAATCAGATTCTTCTGAGGAGTTCCCAGTACATTATAATTCCCCCTGTTTAATTACCTTAACAAGCTCCAGCTGATTTTATTCTAAGAAGGTTTACTCCCTGATATACAGCTGCCTACCCTCTTCGAAAGTGCAGGTCCTAAATGAGCTTTTTTCTCTGTTCCCTCACCACAATCCAGATTCTTTTGAGGAGTTACCAGTACAGTAACCATACAAGGAAGTACTTAATTTATTAAGCTACTGCTTTTCTTAATCTCAGTGGAGATATTTACTGATAAACAGCTACCTACGAAGCATGTTCATGTCGTTCCTAAATGAGCGTTTATCTCTCTCCCTTCACCACAAATCAGATTCTTCTGAGGAGTTCCCAGTACATTATCCTTTCCCCTGTGTAATTACCTTAACAAGCTCCAGCTGTTTTTATTCTCAGAAGGTTTACTCCCTGATATACAGCTGCCTACCCCCTTCGTAAGTGCAGGTCCTAAATGAGCTTTTTTCTCTGTTCCCTCACCACAATCCAGATTCTTTTGGGGAGTTACCAGTACAGAAACCGTACCAGGAAGTACTTAATTTATTAAGCTACTGCTTTTCTTAATATCAGTGGAGATATTTACTGATAAACAGCTACCTACGCAGCACGTTCATGTCGTCCCTAAATGAGCTTTTATCTCTCTCCCCTCACCACAAATCAGATTCTTCTGAGGAGTTCCCAGTACATTATCCTTTCCCCTGTGTAATTACCTTAACAAGCTCCAGCTGTTTTTATTCTCAGAAGCTTTACTCCATGATATGCAGCTGCCTACCCCCTTCGTAAGTGCAAGTCCTAAATGACCTTTTTTCTCTGTTCCCTCACCACAATCCAGATTCTTTTGGGGAGTTACCAGTACAGTAACCATACCAGGAAGTACTTAATTTATTAAGCTACTGCTTTTCTTAATCTCAGTGGAGATATTTACTGATAAACAGCTACCTACGCACCATGTTCATGTCGTTCCTAAATGAGCTTTTACCTCTCTCCCCTCACTACAAATCAGATTCTTCTGAGGCGTTCCCAGTACATTATCCTTTCCCTTGTGTAATTACCTTAACAAGGTCCAGCTGTTTTTATTCTCAAAAGTTTTACTCCCTGTTATACAGCTGCCTACCCCCTTCGTAAGTGCAGGTCCTAAATGAGCTTTTTTCTCTGTTCCCTCACCACAATCCAGATTCTTTTGGGGAGTTACCAGTACAGAAACCATACCAGGAAGTACTTAATTTATTAAGCTACTGCTTTTCTTAATCTCAGTGGAGATATTTACTGATAAACAGCTACCTATGCAGCATGTTTATGTCGTTCCTAAATGAGCATTTATACCTCTCCCCTCACCGCAAAGCAGATTCTTCTGAGGAATTCCCAGTACATTATCCTTTTCCCTGTGTAATTACCGTAACAAGCTCCAGTTGTTTTTATTCTCAGAAGGGATACTCCCTGATATACAGCTGCCTACCCCCTTCGTAAGTGCAGGTCCTCAATGAGCTTTTTTTTCTGTTCCCTCACCACAATCCAGATTCTTTTGGGGAGTTCACAGTACAGTAACCATACCAGGAAGTACTTAATTTATTAAGCTACTGCTTTTCTTAATCTCAGTGGAGATATTTACTGATAAACGGCTACCTACGCAGCATGTTCATGTCGTTCCTAAATGAGCTTTTATCTCTCTCCCCTCACCACAAATCAGATTCTTCTTAGGAGTTCCCAGTACATTATCCTTTCCCCTGTGTAATTACCTTAAAAGCTCCAGCTGTTTTAATTCTCAGAAGGTTTACTCCCTGATATACAGCTGCCTACCCCCTTCATAAGTGCAGGTCCTAAATGAGCTTTTTTCTCTGTTCCCTCACCACAATCCAGATTCTTTTGGGGAGTTTCCAGTACAGTAACCATACCAGGAAGTACTTAATTTATTATGCTACTACTTTTCTAAATCTCAGTGGAGATATTTACTGATAAATAGCTACCTATGCAGTATTTTCATGTCGTTCCTAAATGAGTTTTTATCTCTCTCCCCCTCACCACAAATCAGATTCTTCTGAGGATTTCCCAGTACATTATCCTTTCCCCTGTGTAATTTCCTTAACAAGCTCCAGCTGTTTTTATTCTCAGAAGGTTTACTCCCTGATATACTGGGACTACCCCCTTCGTAATTGCAAGTCCTAAATGAGCTTTTTCTCTGTTCCCTAAAAACAATCCAGATTCTTTTGGGGAGTTACAAGTACAGTAACCATACCAGGAAGTACTTAATTTATTAAGCTACTGCTTTTCTTAATCTCAGTGGAGATATTTACTGATAAACAGCTACCTACGCAGCATGTTCATGTCGTTCCTAAATGAGCTTTTATCTCTCTCCCCTCACCACAAATCAGATTCTTCTGAGGAGTTCCCAGTACATTATCCTTTCCCCTGTGTAATTGCCTTAACAAGCTCCAGCTGTTTTTATTCTCAGAAGGGATACTCCCTGATATACAGCTGCCTACCCCCTTCGTAAATGCATGTCCTAAATGAGCTTTTTTCTCTGTTCCCTCACCACAATCCAGATTCTTTTGGGGAGTTACCAGTACAGTAACCATACCAGGAAGTACTTAATTTATTAAGCTACTGCTTTTCTTAATCTCAGTGGAGATATTTACTGATAAAAGCTACCTACGCAGCATGTTCATGTCGTTCCTAAATGAGCTTTTATCTCTCTCCCCTCACCACAATTCAGCTTCTTCTCAGAAGTTCCCAGTACATTATCCTTTCCCCTGTGTAATTACCTTAACAAGCTCCAGCTCTTTTTTTCTCAGAAGGTCACTCCCTGATATATAGCTGCCTACCCCCTTCGTAAATGCATGTCCTAAATGAGCTTTTTTCTCTGTTCCCTCACCACAATCCAGATTCTTTTGGGGAGTTACCAGTACAGTAACCATACCAGGAAGTACTTAACTTATTAAGCTACTGCTTTTCTTAATCTCAGTGGAGACATTTACTGATAAACAGCTACCTATGCAGCATTTTCATGTCGTTCCTAAATGAGCTTTTATCTCTCTCCCCTCACCACAAATCCGATTCTTCTGAGGAGTTCCCAGTACATTATCCTTTCCCCTGTGTAATTACCTTAACAAGCTAAAGCTGTTTTTATTCTCAGAAGGTTTACTCCCTGATATACAGCTGCCTACCCCATTCGTAATTGCAAGTCCTAAATGAGCTTTTTTCTCTGTTACCTCACCACAATCCAGATTCTTTTGGGGAGTTACCAGTACAGTAACTATACCAGGAAGTACTTAATTTATTAAGGTACTGATTTTCTTAATCTCAGTGAAGATATTTACTGATAAACAGCTACCTATGCTGCATGTTCATGTAGTTCCTAAATGAGCATTTATCTCTCTCCCCTCACCACAAATCAGATTCTTCTGAGGAATTCCCAGTACATTATCCTTTCCCCTGTGTAATTACCTTAACAAGCTCCAGCGGTTTTTATTCTCAGAAAGGATACTCCCTGATATACAGCTGCCTACCCCCTTCTTAAGTGCAGGTCCTAAATGAGCTTTTTTCTCTGTTCCCTCACCACAATCCAGATTCTTTTGGGGAGTTACCAGTACAGTAACCATACCAGGAAGTACTTAATTTATTAAGCTACTGCTTTTCTTAATCTCACTGTAGATATTTACTGATAAACAGCTACATATGCAGCATTTTCATGTCGTTCCTAAATGAGCTTTTATCTCTCACCCCTCACCAAAAATCAGGTTCTGCTGAGGAGTTCCCAGTACAATATCCTTTCCCCTGTGTAATTCCCTTAACAAGCTCCAGCGGTTTTTAGTCTCAGAAGGTTTACTCCCTAATATACAGCTGCCTACCCCCTTCGTATGTGCAGGTCCTAAATGACCTTTTTTCTCTGTTCCCTCACCACAATCCAGATTCTTTTGGGGAGTTACTAGTACAGTAACCATACCAGGAAGTACTTAATTTATTAAGCTACTGCCTGTCTTAATCTCAGTGGAGATATTTACTGATAAACAGCTACCTATGCAGCATTTTCATGTCGTTCCTAAATGAGCTTTTATCTCTCTCCCCTCACCACAAATCAGATTCTTCTGAGGAGTTCCCAGTACATTATCCTTTCCCCTGTGTAATTACCTTAACAAGCTCCAGCGGTTTTTATTCTCAGAAGGGATACTCCCTGATATACAGCTGCCTACCCCCTTCGTAAGTGCAGTTCCTAAATGAGCTTTTTTATCTGTTCCCTCTCCACAATCCAGATTCTTTTGGGAAGTTACCAGTACAGTAACCATACCAGGAAGTACTTAATTTATTAAGCTACTGCTTTTCTTTCTTTTTTTTTTTTTTTGGCCTGTCCTGGGCCTTGAACTCAGGGCCTGAGCACTGTCCCTGGCTTCTTTTTGCTCAAGGTTAGCACTCTGCCACTTGAGCCACAGCGCCCACTTCTGGCCGTTTTCTGTATATGTGGTGCTGGGGAATTGAACCGAGGGCCTCATGCATACGAGGCAAGCTCTCTTGCCACTAGGCCATATCCCCAGCCCCGCTACTGCTTTTCTTAATCTCAGTGGAGATATTGACAGATCAACAGCTACCTACGCAGCATGTTCATGTCGTTCCTAAATGAGCTTTTTTCTCTGTTACCTCAACACAATACAGATTCTTTTGGGGAGTTACTAGTACAGTATCCATACCAGGAAGCACTTAATTTATTAATCTACTGATTTTCTTAATCTCAGTGGAGATATTTACTGATAAACAGCTACGTATGCAGCATGTTCATGTCGTTCTTAAATGAGCTTTTATCTCTCTCCCCTCACCACAAATCAGATTCTTCAGAGGAGTTCCCAGTACATTATCCTTTCCCCTGTGTAATTACCTTAACAAGCTCCAGCTGTTTTTATTCTCAGAAGCGATACTCCCTGATATACAGCTGCCTACCCCCTTCGTAAGTGCAGGTCCTAAATGAGCTTTTTTCTCTGTTCCCTCACCACAATCCAGGTTCTTTTGGTGAGTTACCAGTACAATAACCATACCAGGAAGTACTTAAGTTATTAAGCTACTGCTTTTCTTAATCTCAGTGGAGATATTTACTGATAAACAGCTACCTACGCAGCATGTTCATGTCGTTCCTAAATGAGCTTTTATCTCTCTCCACTCAGCACAAATCAGATTCTTCTGAGGAGTTCCCAGTACATTATCCTTTCCCCTGTGTAATTACCTTAACAAGCTCCAGCTGTTTTTATTCTCCGAAGGTTTACTCCCTGATATATCGCTGCCTAAACCCCTTCGTAAGTGCAGGTCCTAAATGAGCTTTTTTCTCTGTTCCCTCACTACAATCCAGATTCTTTTGGGGAGTTACCAGTACAGTAACCATACCAGGAAGTACTTAACTTATTAAGCTACTGCTTTTCTTAATCTCAGTGGAGATATTTAGTGATAAACAGTTACCTATGCAGCATGTTCATGTCGTTCCTAAATGAGCTTTTATCTCTCTCCCCTCAGGACAAATCAGATTCTTCTGAGGAGTTCCCAGTACATTATCCTTTCCCCTGTGTAATTATCTTAACAAGCTCCATCTGTTTTTATTCTCAGAAGGTTAAATCCCTGATATACAGCTGCCTACCCCCTTCGAAAGTGCAGGTCCTAAATGAGCTTTTTTCTCTGTTCCCTCACAAAAATCCAGATTCTTTTGGGGAGTTACCAGTACAGTAACCATACCAGGAAGTACTTAATTTATTAAGCTACTGCTTTTCTTAATCTCAGTGGAGATATTTACTGATAAACAGCTACCTATGCAGCATGTTCATGTCGTTCCTAAATGAGTTTTTTCTCTGTTCCCTCACCACAATCCAGATTCTTTTGGGGAGTTACCAGTACAGTATCCATACCAGGAAGTACTTAATTTATTAAGCTACTGCTTTTCTTAATCTCAGTGGAGATATTTACTGATAAACAGCTACGTATGCAGCATGTTCATGTCGTTCCTAAATGAGCTTTTATCTCTCTCCCCTCACCACAAATCTGATTCTTCTGAGGAGTTCCAGTACATTATCCTTTCCCCTGTGTAATTACCTTAACAAGCTCCAGCTGTTTTTATTCTCAGAAGGTTTACTCCCTGATGTACAGCTGCCTACCCCCTTTGTAAGTGCAGGTCCTAAATGAGCTTTTTCTCTGTTCCCTCACAAAAATCCAGATTCTTTTGGGGAGTTACCAGTACAGTAACCATACCCAGGAAGTACTTAATTTATTAAGCTACTGCTTTTCTTAATCTCAGTGGAGATATTCTCTGATAAACAGCTACCTACGCAGCATGTTCATGTCGTTCCTAAATGAGCTTTTATCTCTCTCCCCTCACCACAAATCAGATTCTTCTGAGGAGTTCCCAGTACTTTATCCTTTCCCCTGTGTAATTACCTTAACAAGCTCCAGCTGTTTTTATTCTCAGAAGGTTTACTCCCTGATATACAGCTGCCTACCCTCTTCGTATGTGCAGGTCCTAAATGAGCTTTTTTCTCTGTTCCCTCTCCACAATCCAGATTCTTTTGGGGAGTTACCAGTACAGTAACCATACCAGGAAGTACTTAATTTATTAAGCTACTGCTTTTCTTAATCTCAGTGGAGATATTTACTTATAAACAGCTACGTACGCTGCATATTCATGTCGTTCCTAAATGAGCTTTTATCTCTCTCCACTCACCACAAATCAGATTCTTCTGAGGAGTTCCCAGTACATTATCCTTTCCCCCTGTGTAATTACCTGAAAAAGCTCCAGCTGTTTTTATTTCTCAGAAGGATTACTCCCTCATATACAGCTGCCTACCCCTTCGTAAGTGCAGTTCCTAAATGAGCTTTTTTCTCTGTTCCCTCACCACAATCCAGATTCTTTTGCGGAGTTACCAGTACAGTAACCATACCAGGAAGTACTTAATTTATTAAGCTACTGCTTTTCTTAATCTCAGTGGAGAAATTTACTGATAAACAGCTACCTAGGCAGCATGTTCATGTCGTTCTAAATTACCTTTTATCTCTCTCCCCTCACCACAAATCAGCTTCTTCTGAGGAGTTCCCAGTACATTATCCTTTCCCCTGTGTAATTACCTTAACAAGCTCCAGCTGTTTTTATTCTCATAAGGTTTACTCCCTGATATACAGCTGCCTACCCCCTTCGTTAGCGCAGGTCTTATATGAGCTTTTTTCTCTGTTCCCTCACCACAATCCAGATTCTTTTGGGGGAGTTACCTGTACAGTAACCATACCAGGAAGTACTTAATTTATTAAGCTACTGCTTTTCTTAATCTCAGTGGAGATATTTACTGATAAACAGCTACCTACGCAGCATGTGCATGTCGTTCCTAAATGAGCTTTTATCTCTCTCCCCTCACCACAAATCAGATTCTTCTGAGGAGTTCCCAGTACATTATCCTTCTTCCCCTGTGTAATTACATTAACAAGCTCGAGCTGTTTTTATTCTCAGAAGGTTTACTCCCTGATATACAGCTGCCTACCCCCTTCGTAAGTGCAGGTCCTAAATGAGCTTTTTTTCTGTTCCCTCACCACAATCCAGATTCTTTTGGGGAGTTACCAGTACAGTAACCATACCAGGAAGTACTTAATTTATTAAGCTACTGCTTTTCTTAATCTCAGTGGAGATATTTACTGATAAACAGCTACCTACGCAGCATGTTCATGTCGTTCCTAAATGAGCTTTATCTCTCTCCCCTCAACACAAATCAGAATCTACTGAGGAGTTCCCAGTACATTATCCTTTCCCATGTGTAATTACGTTAACAATCTCCAGGTGTTTCTATTCTCAGAAGGTTTACTCCCTGATATACAGCTGGCCCACCCCCTTCGTAAGTTCAGGTACTAAATGAGCTTTTTTCTCTGTTCCCTCACAACAATCCAGATTCTTTTGGGGAGTTACCAGTACAGTAACCATACCAGGAAGTACTTAATTTATTAAGCTACATGCTTTTTCTTAATCTCAGTGGTGATATTTACTGATAAACAGCTACCTACGCAGCATGTGCATGTCGTTCCTAAATGAGCTTTTATCTCTCTCCCCCTCACCACAAATCAGATTCTTCTGAGGAGTTCCCAGTACATCATCCTTTCCCCTGTGTAATTACCTTTATAAGCTCCAGCTGTTTTTATTCTCAGAAGGTTTACTCCCTGATATACAAATGCCTACCCCTTCGTAAGTGCAGGTCCTAAATGAGCTTTTTTCTCTGTTCCCTCACCACAATCCAGATTCTTTTGGGGAGTTACCAGTACAGTAACCATACCAGGAAGTACTTAATTTATTAAGCTACTACTTTTCTTAATCTCAGTGGAGATATTTACTGATAAACAGCTACCTACGCAGCAGGTTCATGTCGTTCCTAAATGAGCTTTTTTCTCTGTTCCCTCACCCACAATCCAGACTCTTTTGGGGAGATACCAGTACAGTAACCATACAAGGAAGTACTTAATTTATTAAGCTACTGCTTTTCTTAATCTCAGTGGAGATATTTACTGATAAACAGCTACGTACGCAGCATGTTCATGTCGTTCCTAAATGAGCTTTTATCTCTCTCCCCCTCAACACAAATCAGATTCTTCTGAGGAGTTCCCAGTACATTATCCTTTCCCCTGTGTAATACCTTAACAAGCTCCAGCTGTTTTTATTCTCAGAAGGTTTACTCCCTGATATACATCTGCCTACCCCCTTCGTAAGTGCAGGTCCTAAATGAGCTTTTTTCTCTGTTCCCATCACCACAATCCAGATTCTTTTGGGGAGTTACCAGTACAGTAACCATACCAGGAAGTACTTAATTTATTAAGCTACTGCTTTTCTTAATCTCAGTGGAGATATTTACTGATAAACAGCTACCTACGCAGCATGTTCATGACGTTCCTAAATGAGCTTTTTTCTCTGTTCCCTCACCACAATCCAGACTCTTTTGGGGAGATACCAGTACAGTAACCATACAAGGAAGTACTTAATTTATTAAGCTACTGCTTTTCTTAATCTCAGTGGAGGAATTTACTGATAAACTGCTAGCTACGCAGCATGTTCATGTCGTTCCTAAATGAGCTTTTATCTCTCTCCCCCCCTCACCACAAATCAGATTCTTCTGAGGAGTTCCCAGTACATTATCCTTCCCCTGTGTAATTACCTTAACAAGCTCCAGCTGTTTTTATTCTCAGAAGGTTTACTCCCTGATATACACCTGCCTACCCCCTTCGTAAGTGCAGGTCCTAAATGAGCTTTTATCTCAGTTCCCTCAGCACAATCCAGATTCATTTGGGGAGTTACCAGTACAGTAACCATACCAGGAAGTACTTAATTTATTAAGCTACTGCTTTTCTTAATCTCAGTGGAGATATTTACTGATAAACAGCTACCTATGCAGCATGTTCATGTCGTTCCTAAATGAGCTTTTATCTCTCTCCCCTCACCACAAATCAGATTCTTCTGAGGAGTTCCCAGTACATTATCCTTTCCCCTGTGTAATTACCTTAACAAGCTCCAGCTGTTTTTATTTTCAGAAGGTTTACTCCCTGATATACAACTGCCTTCCCCCTTCGTAAGTGCAGGTCTTAAATGAGCTTTTTTCTCTGTTCCCCTCACCACAATCCAGATTATTTTGGGGAGTTACCAGTACAGTACCATACCAGGAAGTACTTAATTTATTAAGCTACTGCTTTTCTTAATCTCAGTGGAGATATTTACTGATAAACAGCTACCTACGCAGCATGTTTATGTCGTTCCTAAATGAGCTTTTATCTCTCTCCCCTCACGACAAATCAGATTCTTCTGAGGAATTTCCAGTACATTATCCTTTCCCCTGTGTAATTACCTTAACAAGCTCCAGCTGTTTTTATTTTCAGAAGGTTTACTCCATGATATACAGCTGCCTACCCCCTTCGTAAGTGCAGGTCCTAAATGAGCTTTTTTCTCTGTTCCCTCACCACAATCCAGATACTTTTGGGGAGTTACCAGTACAGTAACCATACCAGGAAGTATTTAATTTATTAAGCTACTGCTTTCTTAATCTCAGTGGAGATATTTACTGATAAACAGCTACCTACGCAGCATATTCATGTCGTTCCTAAATGAGCTTTTTTCTTTGTTCCTTCACCACAATCCAGATGCTTTTGGGGAGTTACCAGTACAGTATCCATACCAGGACGTACTTAATTTATTACGCTACTTCTTTTCTTAATCGCAGTGGAGATATTTACTGATAAACAGCTACTTATGCAGCAGGTTCATGTCGTTCCTAAATGAACTTTTATCCCTCTCCCCTAACCAGAAATCAGATTCTTCTGAGGAGTTCCCAGTACATTATCCTTTCCCCTGTGTAATTACCTTAACAAGCTCCAGCTGTTTTTATTCTCAGAAGGTTTACTCCCTGATATACAGCTGCCTACCCCCTTCGTAAGTGCAGGTCCTAAATGAGCTTTTTTCTCTGTTCCCTCACCACAATCCAGATTGGTTTGGGGAGTTACCAGTACAGTAACCATGCAGGAAGTACTTAATTTATTAAGCTACTGCTTTTCTTAATCTCAGTGGAGATATTTACTGATAAACAGCTACCTACGCAGCATGTTCATGTCGTTCCTAAATGAGCTTTTATCTCTCTCCCCCACCACAAATCAGATACTTCTGAGGAGTTCCCAGTACATTATCCTTTCCCCTGTGTAATTACCTTAACAAGCTCAAGCTGTTTTTATTCTCAGAAGGTTTACTCACTGATATACAACTGCCTACCCCCCTTCGTAAGTGCAGGTCTCAAATGAGCTTTTTTCTCTGTTCCCTCACCACAATCCAGATTCATTTTTGGAGTTACCAGTACAGTAACCATATCAGGAAGTACTTAATTTATTAAGCTACTGCTTTTCTTAATCTCAGTGGAGATATTTACTGATAAACAGCTACCTACGCAGCATGTTCATGTCGTTCTTAAATGAGCTTTTATCTCTCTCCCCTCACCACAAATCAGATTCTTCTGAGGAGTTCCCAGTACCTTATCTTTTCCCCTGTGTAATTACCTTAACAAGCTCAAGCTGTTTTTATTCTCAGAAGGTTTACTCACTGATATACAACTGCCTACCCCCTTCGTAAGTGCAGGTCTCAAATGAGCTTTTTTCTCTATTCCTCACCACAATCCAGATTCTTTTGGGGAGTTACCAGTACAGTATCCATACCAGGAAGTACTTAATTTATTATGCTACTGCTTTTCTTAAGCTCAGTGGAGATATTTACTGATAAACAGCTACGTATGCAGCATTTTCATGTCGTTCCTAAATGAGCTTTTATCTCTCTCCCCTCACCACAAATCAGATTCTTCTGAGGAGTTCCCAGTACCTTATCTTTTCCCCTGTGTAATTACCTTAACAAGCTCCAGCTGTTTTTATTCTCAGAAGGTTTCTCCCTGATATACAGATGCCTAGCCCCTTCGAACGTGCAGGTCCTAAATGAGCTTTTTCTCTGTTCCCTCAACACAAATCCAGATTCTTTTGGGGAGTTACCAGTACAGTAACCATACCAGGAAGTACTTAATGTATTACGCTACTGCTTTTCTTAATCTCAGTGGAGATATTTACTGATAAACAGCTACCTACGCAGCATGTTCATGTCGTTCCTAAATGATCTTTTAACTCCTCTCCCCCTCACCACAAATCAGATTCTTCTGAGGAGTTCCCAGTACATTATCCTTTCCCCTGTGTAATTACCTTAACAAGCTCCAGCTGTTTTTATTCTCAGAAGGTTTATTCCCTGATATACAGCTGCCTACCCCCCTTCGTACGTGCAGGTCTTAAATGAGCTTTTTTCTCGGTTCCCTAACCACAAATCCAGATTCTTTTGGGGAGTTACCAGTACAGTAACCATACCAGGAAGTACTTAATTTATGAAGCTACTGTTTTTCTTAATCTCCAGTGGACATATTTACTGATAAACAGCTACCTAGGCAGCATATTCATGTCGTTCCTAAATGAGCTTTTTTCTCTCTCCCCTCACCACAAACTCAGATTCTTCTGAGGAGTTCCCAGTACTTTATCCTTTCCCCTGTGTAATTACCTTAACAAGCTCCAGCTGTTTTTATTCTCAGAAGGTTTACTCCCTGATATACAGCTGCCTACCCCCTTCGTAAGTGCAGTTCCTAAATGAGCTTTTTTCTCTGTTCCCTCACCACAATCCAGATTCGTTTGGGGAGTTACCAGTACAGTAACCATACCAGGAAGTACTTAATTTATTAAGCTACTGCTTTTCTTAATCTCAGTGGAGATATTTACTGATAAACAGCTACCTACGCAGCATATTCATGTCGTTCCTAAATGAGCTTTTTTCTCTGTTCCTTCACCACAAATCCAGATGCTTTTGGGAGTTACCACTACAGTATCTATACCAGGAAGTACTTAATTTATTACGCTACTTCTTTTCTTAATCGCAGTGGAGATATTTACTGATAAACAGCTACTTATGCAGCATGTTCATGTCGTTCCTAAATGAACTTTTATCCCTCTCCCCTAACCAGAAATCAGATTCTTCTGAGGAGTTCCCAGTACATTATCCTTTCCCCTGTGTAATTACCTTAACAAGCTCCAGCTGTTTTTATTCTCAGAAGGTTTACTCCCTGATATACAGCTGCCTACCCCCTTCGTAAGTGCAGGTCCCTAAATGAGCTTTTTTCTCTGTTCCCTCACCACAATCCACATTCTTTTGGGGAGTTACCAGTACAGTATCCATACAGGAAGTACTTAATTTATTATGCTACTGC
>NW_025959443.1:0-46101 GCF_023159225.1 Perognathus longimembris pacificus | reverse complement strand
TGGGCAAGGCATGGAAACCCAAAACATCCAGCCACCTCCCGGAGGCTATGCTGCTCCTCCTCGGCGGGCCGCGCATGCGCAGTCCTGCAACCTCAGTATCACACCAGGCTCCTCCCTAGCAAGCCAGGGAAGGACCTCAAGTGGTCTCGGTCAAGTGAGCAGATGCTTTTTCCAGACTAATAGGATGTCGTCGCAGGAGAAGGAGCCACAAGGTAGAAAAGGAAGGCCGCTACCCTCCCTACCTCATATGCACACCTCCTGCACCGAGAAAAGAAGCAGAGGGATTTGGGGGGACCGAACAGGGAGACAACAGCTTAGATGAATGCGGACTGTTGTGCACGAGAGGACCGGGAGAGGCCAGGAGTACAGAGGATGAGAGCAGAGGGCGAATTGGAGAAGATAAGAAGGGCCAGGAAGAGGGGAGGGGGTTCTGAATTCCTCAGAGGAAGGGAAGAGATGCGTCGGGAGCTGTGCAGCCCGGGAAGCTCAGAAGGAGGAGGGGGAAAATGGGAAGCAGAGGCAGAGGCAAAGGGGCAGAGGCCCGGTGGCACGCGTGAGTTGATAGGAGTCTGGAGGCAGGAAGGCTAATGCTAGGAGTGGAAGGAGCAGCAAGTCAGGCTCAAGGAGGGCATGAAGAGAGATCTCAGGGAGTTTGTGCTGAAGCAAGTATGAGTGCAGGGGACAAGACTCAGGAATTCAGCCGCTGATGGAAGTTGGTGGCAAGGAAGGCCAGGATGCTGGCCACGGGACGGGCGCCCCTCCTCCCCCACCCCCTCCATGTACCAACGAGACGGAAATAGAGCCAGGGCATTCTGGGGCACAGGCCTCTGCCCCTCTCTGCCTACAGTGCCTTGCTTCAGGGTGTAGACCAGAGGGGTAAAGCATGCCTTCTTTGGTTGGGGCACTTCCTGGGCATCATCCCGTGGTCCTGCTGCATTCACATGTCTCCCCTCATTGCATTCCGCCAAGGGTGGTTTGCAATTCAGGTCGCTCAAGCTGCATGGTACAGGGAATGGGAAACAGGTGAGGACAGCAGGGGAAGACACCTGTGCAGTTAGGAGAACCCAATAACCCCTCAGCTGCTGACCTTGAATCTCCATTCTGCTGTCATCAAACAGATGACGTTGATGGGGAGAGAGGTGGCGGATTCAGACACCGGCCACTTCCAGGTCTGGCAAGGGCAGAGGAGGTGGGGGAGCTGTCCAACACGGGTTGAGCCAGGATGTGGGATGGAGCGGGAGCGGAGGGGAGAAGTGGACCCAGCCCGTCCCCAGCGGGGTTTCCAGGTGCGCGATTTGAGGCTCCGGAGCTCCTGTACTTCCCTGTTGGCCTGTGAGAACTGGTGAGCAGTCAGAGCCAACCCTAAGGGCCTTCGCGTCCCTTTCGCTATGGCAACTCCACTTGGAACACTGGCACACGTCAGCAGGTGGCGCCTAGAACCTGACCACGTCACAGAGCGCCAAACCCTCCGGGCACCGCCCAGAGGCTTCCCCGCACCCCTGGGGGCGCATGTGCAGTCAAGGAGGCATAAGCAGGGCCTGATGGCCTGTGAGCACCAACTGACTACGGCTAGGAGGCGTCACTCCCCCTCCCGCTAAAGCTGATCCTGTTGGAATTGCAAATGCAAATGCACCTCAGCACACTGGGCAAGGCATGGAAACCCAAAACATCCAGCCACCCTCCCGGAGGCTATGCTGCTCCTCGGCGGGCCGCGCATGCGCAGTCCTGCAACCTCAGTATCACACCAGGCTCCTCCCTAGCAGGCCAGGGAAGGACCTCAAGTGGTCTCGGTCAAGTGAGCAGATGCTTTTTCCAGACTTATAGGATGTCAGTCGCCGGAGAAGGAGCCACAAGGTAGAAAAGGAAGGCCGCTACCCTCCTATCTCATATGCACACCTCCTGCACCGAGAAAAGAAGCAGAGGGATTTGGGGACCGAACAGGGAGACAACAGCTTAGATGAATGCGGACTGTTGTGCACGAGAGGACCGGGAGAGGCCAGGAGTACAGACGATGAGAGCAGAGGGCGAATTGGAGAAGATAAGAAGGGCCAGGAAGAGGGAGGGGTTCTGAATTCCTCAGAGGAAGGGAAGAGATGCGTCGGGAGCTGTGCAGCCCGGGAAGCTCAGAAGGAGGAGGGGGAAAATGGGAAGCAGAGGCAGAGGCAAAGGGCAGAGGCCCGGTGGCACGCGTGAGTTGATAGGAGTCTGGAGGCAGGAAGGCTAATGCTAGGAGTGGAAGGAGCAGCAAGTCAGGCTCAAGGAGGGCATGAAGAGAGAATCTCAGGGAGTTTGTGCTGAAGCAAGTATGAGTGCAGGGACAAGACTCAGGAATTCAGCCGCTGATGGAAGTTGGTGGCAAGGAAGGCCAGGATGCTGGCCACGGGACGGGCGCCCCTCCTCCCCCACCCCCTCCATGTACCAACGAGACGGAAATAGAGCCAGGGCATTCTGGGGCACAGGCCTCTGCCCCTCTCTGCCTACAGTGCCTTGCTTCAGGGTGTAGACCAGAGGGGTAAAGCATGCCTTCTTTGGTTGGGGCACTTCCTGGGCATCATCCCGTGGTCCTGCTGCATTCACATGTCTCCCCTCATTGCATTCCGCCAAGAGTGGTTTGCAATTCAGGTCGCTCAAGCTGCATGGTACAGGGAATGGGAAACAGGTGAGGACAGCAGGGGAAGACACCTGTGCAGTTAGGAGAACCCAATAACCCCTCAGCTGCTGACCTGAATCTCCATTCTGCTGTCATCAAACAGATGACGTTGATGGGGAGAGAGGTGGCGGATTCAGACACCGGCCACTTCCAGGTCTGGCAAGGGCAGAGGAGGTGGGGAGCTGTCCAACACGGGTTGAGCCAGGATGTGGGATGGAGCGGGAGCGGAGGGGAGGAAGGTGGACCCAGCCCGTCCCAGCGGGGTTTCCAGGTGCGCGATTTGAGGCTCCGGAGCTCCTGTACTTCCCTGTTGGCCTGTGAGAACTGGTGAGCAGTCAGAGCCAACCCCTAAGGGCCTTCGCGTCCCTTTCGCTATGGCAACTCCACTTGGAACACTGGCACACGTCAGCAGGTGGCGCCTAGAACCTGACCACGTCACAGAGCGCCAAAACCCTCCGGGCACCGCCCCAGAGGCTTCCCCCGCACCCCTGGGGCGCATGTGCAGTCAAGGAGGCATAAGCAGGGCCTGATGGCCTGTGAGCACCAACTGACTACGGCTAGGAGGCGTCACTCCCCCTCCCGCTAAAGCTGATCCTGTTGGAATGCAAATGCAAATGCACCTCAGCACACTGGGCAAGGCATGGAAACCCAAAACATCCAGCCACCTCCCGGAGGCTATGCTGCTCCTCCTCGGCGGGCCGCGCATGCGCAGTCCTGCAACCTCAGTATCACACCAGGCTCCTCCCTAGCAAGCCAGGGAAGGACCTCAAGTGGTCTCGGTCAAGTGAGCAGATGCTTTTTCCAGACTAATAGGATGTCAGTCGCAGGAGAAGAGCCACAAGGTTAGAAAAGGAAGGCCGCTACCCTCCTACCTCATATGCACACCTCCTGCACCGAGAAAAGAAGCAGAGGGATTTGGGGACCGAACAGGGAGACAACAGCTTAGATGAATGCGGACTGTTGTGCACGAGAGGACCGGGAGAGGCCAGGAGTACAGAGGATGAGAGCAGAGGGCGAATTGGAGAAGATAAAGAGGGCCAGGAAGAGGGAGGGGGTTCTGAATTCCTCAGAGGAAGGGAAGAGATGCGTCGGGAGCTGTGCAGCCCGGGAAGCTCAGAAGGAGGAGGGGGAAAATGGGAAGCAGAGGCAGAGGCAAAGGGGCAGAGGCCCGGTGGCACGCGTGAGTTGATAGGAGTCTGGAGGCAGGAAGGCTAATGCTAGGAGTGGAAGGAGCAGCAAGTCAGGCTCAAGGAGGGCATGAAGAGAGAATCTCAGGGAGTTTGTGCTGAAGCAAGTATGAGTGCAGGGGACAAGACTCAGGATTCAGCCGCTGATGGAAGTTGGTGGCAAGGAAGGCCAGGATGCTGGCCACGGGACGGGCGCCCCTCCTCCCCCACCCCCTCCATGTACCAACGAGACGGAAATAGAGCCAGGGCATTCTGGGGCACAGGCCTCTGCCCCTCTCTGCCTACAGTGCCTTGCTTCAGGGTGTAGACCAGAGGGGTAAAGCATGCCTTCTTTGGTTGGGGCACTTCCTGGGCATCATCCCGTGGTCCTGCTGCATTCACATGTCTCCCCTCATTGCACTCCGCCAAGGGTGGTTTGCAATTCAGGTCGCTCAAGCTGCATGGTACAGGGAATGGGAAACAGGTGAGGACAGCAGGGGAAGACACCTGTGCAGTTAGGAGAACCCAATAACCCCCTCAGCTGCTGACCTTGAATCTCCATTCTGCTGTCATCAAACAGATGACGTTGATGGGGAGAGAGGTGGCGGATTCAGACACCGGCCACTTCCAGGTCTGGCAAGGGCAGAGGAGGTGGGGGAGCTGTCCAACACGGGTTGAGCCAGGATGTGGGATGGAGCGGGAGCGGAGGGGAGAAGTGGACCCAGCCCGTCCCAGCGGGGTTTCCAGGTGCGCGATTTGAGGCTCCGGAGCTCCTGTACTTCCTGTTGGCCTGTGAGAACTGGTGAGCAGTCAGAGCCAACCCTAAGGGCCTTCGCGTCCCTTTCGCTATGGCAACTCCACTTGGAACACTGGCACACGTCAGCAGGTGGCGCCTAGAACCTGACCACGTCACAGAGCGCCAAACCCTCCGGGCACCGCCCAGAGGCTTCCCCGCTCCCCTGGGGCGCATGTGCAGTCAAGGAGGCATAAGCAGGGCCTGATGGCCTGTGAGCACCAACTGACTACGGCTAGGAGGCGTCACTCCCCCTCCCGCTAAAGCTGATCCTGTTGGAATGCAAATGCAAATGCACCTCAGCACACTGGGCAAGGCATGGAAACCCAAAACATCCAGCCACCTCCGGAGGCTATGCTGCTCCTCCTCGGCGGGCCGCGCATGCGCAGTCCTGCAACCTCAGTATCACACCAGGCTCCTCCCTAGCAGGCCAGGGAAGGACCTCAAGTGGTCTCGGTCAAGTGAGCAGATGCTTTTTCCAGACTAATAGGATGTCAGTCGCCGGAGAAGGAGCCACAAGGTAGAAAAGGAAGGCCGCTACCCTCCTATCTCATATGCACACCTCCTGCACCGAGAAAAGAAGCAGAGGGATTTGGGGACCGAACAGGGAGACAACAGCTTAGATGAATGCGGACTGTTGTGCACGAGAGGACCGGGAGAGGCCCAGGAGTACAGACGATGAGAGCAGAGGGCGAATTGGAGAAGATAAGAAGGGCCAGGAAGAGGGAGGGGGTTCTGAATTCCTCAGAGGAAGGGAAGAGATGCGTCGGAGCTGTGCAGCCCGGAAGCTCAGAAGGAGGAGGGGGAAAATGGGAAGCAGAGGCAGAGGCAAAGGGGCAGAGGCCCGGTGGCACGCGTGAGTTGATAGGAGTCTGGAGGCAGGAAGGCTAATGCTAGGAGTGGAAGGAGCAGCAAGTCAGGCTCAAGGAGGGCATGAAGAGAGAATCTCAGGGAGTTTGTGCTGAAGCAAGTATGAGTGCAGGGGACAAGACTCAGGAATTCAGCCGCTGATGGAAGTTGGTGGCAAGGAAGGCCAGGATGCTGGCCACGGGACGGGCGCCCTCCTCCCCCACCCCCTCCATGTACAACGAGACGGAAATAGAGCCAGGGCATTCTGGGGCACAGGCCTCTGCCCCTCTCTGCCTACAGTGCCTTGCTTCAGGGTGTAGACCAGAGGGGTAAAGCATGCCTTCTTTGGTTGGGGCACTTCCTGGGCATCATCCCGTGGTCCTGCTGCATTCACATGTCTCCCTCATTGCATTCCGCCAAGAGTGGTTTGCAATTCAGGTCGCTCAAGCTGCATGGTACAGGAATGGGAAACAGGTGAGGACAGCAGGGGAAGACACCTGTGCAGTTAGGAGAACCCAATAAACCCCTCAGCTGCTGACCTTGAATCTCCATTCTGCTGTCATCAAACAGATGACGTTGATGGGGAGAGAGGTGGCGGATTCAGACACCGGCCACTTCCAGGTCTGGCAAGGGCAGAGGAGGTGGGGGAGCTGTCCAACACGGGTTGAGCCAGGATGTGGGATGGAGCGGGAGCGGAGGGGAGAAGTGGACCCAGCCCGTCCCGCGGGTTTCCAGGTGCGCGATTTGAGGCTCCGGAGCTCCTGTACTTCCCTGTTGGCCTGTGAGAACTGGTGAGCAGTCAGAGCCAACCCCTAAGGGCCTTCGCGTCCCTTTCGCTATGGCAACTCCACTTGAACACTGGCACACGTCAGCAGGTGGCGCCTAGAACCTGACCACGTCACAGAGCGCCAAACCCTCCGGGCACGCCCCAGAGGCTTCCCCGCACCCCTGGGGCGCATGTGCAGTCAAGGAGGCATAAGCAGGCCTGATGGCCTGTGAGCACCAACTGACTACGGCTAGGAGGCGTCACCTCCCCCTCCCGCTAAAGCTGATCCTGTTGGAATGCAAATGCAAATGCACCTCAGCACACTGGGCAAGGCATGGAAACCCAAAACATCCAGCCACCTCCCGGAGGCTATGCTGCTCCTCCTCGGCGGGCCGCGCATGCGCAGTCCTGCAACCTCAGTATCACACCAGGCTCCTCCCTAGCAAGCCAGGGAAGGACCTCAAGTGGTCTCGGTCAAGTGAGCAGATGCCTTTTTCCAGACTAATAGGATGTCAGTCGCAGGAGAAGGAGCCACAAGGTAGAAAAGGAAGGCCGCTACCCTCCTACCTCATATGCACAACCTCCTGCACCGAGAATAGAAGCAGAGGGATTTGGGGACCGAACAGGGAGACAACAGCTTAGATGAATGCGGACTGTTGTGCACGAGAGGACCGGGAGAGGCCAGGAGTACAGAGGATGAGAGCAGAGGGCGAATTGGAGAAGATAAGAAGGGCCAGGAAGAGGGAGGGGTTCTGAATTCCTCAGAGGAAGGGAAGAGATGCGTCGGGAGCTGTGCAGCCCGGGAAGCTCAGAAGGAGGAGGGGAAAATGGGAAGCAGAGGCAGAGGCAAAGGGGCAGAGGCCCGGTGGCACGCGTGAGTTGATAGGAGTCTGGAGGCAGGAAGGCTAATGCTAGGAGTGGAAGGAGCAGCAAGTCAGGCTCAAGGAGGGCATGAAGAGAGAATCTCAGGGAGTTGTGCTGAAGCAAGTATGAGTGCAGGGGACAAGACTCAGGAATCAGCCCGCTGATGGAAGTTGGTGGCAAGGAAGGCCAGGATGCTGGCCACGGGACGGGCGCCCCTCCTCCCCCACCCCCTCCATGTACCAACGAGACGGAAATAGTGCCAGGGCATTCTGGGGCACAGGCCTCTGCCCCTCTCTGCCTACAGTGCCTTGCTTCAGGGTGTAGACCAGAGGGGTAAAGCATGCCTTCTTTGGTTGGGGCACTTCCTGGGCATCATCCCGTGGTCCTGCTGCATTCACATGTCTCCCTCATTGCATTCCGCCAAGGGTGGTTTGCAATTCAGGTCGCTCAAGCTGCATGGTACAGGGAATGGGAAACAGGTGAGGACAGCAGGGGAAGACACCTGTGCAGTTAGGAGAACCCAATAACCCCTCAGCTGCTGACCTTGAATCTCCATTCTGCTGTCATCAAACAGATGACGTTGATGGGGAGAGAGGTGGCGGATTCAGACACCGGCCACTTCCAGGTCTGGCAAGGGGCAGAGGAGGTGGGGGAGCTGTCCAACACGGGTTGAGCCAGGATGTGGATGGAGCGGGAGCGGAGGGGAGAAGTGGACCCAGCCCGTCCCAGCGGGGTTTCCAGGTGCGCGATTTGAGGCTCCGGAGCTCCTGTACTTCCCTGTTGGCCTGTGAGAACTGGTGAGCAGTCAGAGCCAACCCCTAAGGGCCTTCGCGTCCCTTTCGCTATGGCAACTCCACTTGGAACACTGGCACCTCAGCAGGTGGCGCCTAGAACCTGACCACGTCACAGAGCGCCAAACCCTCCGGGCACCGCCCAGAGGCTTCCCCGCACCCCTGGGGCGCATGTGCAGTCAAGGAGGCATAAGCAGGGCCTGATGGCCTGTGAGCACCAACTGACTACGGCTAGGAGGCGTCACTCCCCCTCCCGCTAAAGCTGATCCTGTTGGAATGCAAATGCAAATGCACCTCAGCACACTGGGCAAGGCATGGAAACCCAAAACATCCAGCCACCTCCCGGAGGCTATGCTGCTCCTCCTCGGCGGGCCGCGCATGCGCAGTCCTGCAACCTCAGTATCACACCAGGCTCCTCCCTAGCAAGCCAGGGAAGGACTTCAAGTGGTCTCGGTCAAGTGAGCAGATGCTTTTTCCAGACTAATAGGATGTCAGTCGCAGGAGAAGGAGCCACAAGGTAGAAAAGGAAGGCCGCTACCCTCCTACCTCATATGCACACCTCCTGCACCGAGAAAAGAAGCAGAGGGATTTGGGGACCGAACAGGGAGACAACAGCTTAGATGAATGCGGACTGTTGTGCACGAGAGGACCGGGAGAGGCCAGGAGTACAGAGGATGAGAGCAGAGGGCGAATTGGAGAAGATAAGAAGGGCCAGGAAGAGGGAGGGGGTTCTGAATTCCTCAGAGGAAGGGAAGAGATGCGTCGGGAGCTGTGCAGCCCGGGAAGCTCAGAAGGAGGAGGGGGAAAATGGGAAGCAGAGGCAGAGGCAAAGGGGCAGAGGCCCGGTGGCACGCGTGAGTTGATAGGAGTCTGGAGGCAGGAAGGCTAATGCTAGGAGTGGAAGGAGCAGCAAGTCAGGCTCAAGGAGGGCATGAAGAGAGAATCTCAGGGAGTTTGTGCTGAAGCAAGTATGAGTGCAGGGGACAAGACTCAGGAATTCAGCCGCTGATGGAAGTTGGTGGCAAGGAAGGCCAGGATGCTGGCCACGGGACGGGCGCCCCTCCTCCCCCACCCCCTCCATGTACCAACGAGACGGAAATAGAGCCAGGGCATTCTGGGGCACAGGCCTCTGCCCCTCTCTGCCTACAGTGCCTTGCTTCAGGGTGTAGACCAGAGGGGTAAAGCATGCCTTCTTTGGTTGGGGCACTTCCTGGGCATCATCCCGTGGTCCTGCTGCATTCACATGTCTCCCCTCATTGCATTCCGCCAAGGGTGGTTTGCAATTCAGGTCGCTCAAGCTGCATGGTACAGGGAATGGGAAACAGGTGAGGACAGCAGGGGAAGACACCTGTGCAGTTAGGAGAACCCAATAACCCCTCAGCTGCTGACCTTGAATCTCCATTCTGCTGTCATCAAACAGATGACGTTGATGGGGAGAGAGGTGGCGGATTCAGACACCGGCCACTTCCAGGTCTGGCAAGGGCAGAGGAGGTGGGGGAGCTGTCCAACACGGGTTGAGCCAGGATGTGGGATGGAGCGGGAGCGGAGGGGAGAAGTGGACCCAGCCCGTCCCAGCGGGGTTTCCAGGTGCGCGATTTGAGGCTCCGGAGCTCCTGTACTTCCCTGTTGGCCTGTGAGAACTGGTGAGCAGTCAGAGCCAACCCCTAAGGGCCTTCGCGTCCCTTTCGCTATGGCAACTCCACTTGGAACACTGGCACACGTCAGCAGGTGGCGCCTAGAACCTGACCACGTCACAGAGCGCCAAACCCTCCGGGCACCGCCCAGAGGCTTCCCCGCACCCCTGGGGCGCATGTGCAGTCAAGGAGGCATAAGCAGGGCCTGATGGCCTGTGAGCACCAACTGACTACGGCTAGGAGGCGTCACTCCCCCTCCCGCTAAAGCTGATCCTGTTGGAATGCAAATGCAAATGCACCTCAGCACACTGGGCAAGGCATGGAAACCCAAAACATCCAGCCACCTCCCGGAGGCTATGCTGCTCCTCGGCGGGCCGCGCATGCGCAGTCCTGCAACCTCAGTATCACACCAGGCTCCTCCCTAGCAGGCCAGGGAAGGACCTCAAGTGGTCTCGGTCAAGTGAGCAGATGCTTTTTCCAGACTAATAGGATGTCAGTCGCCGGAGAAGGAGCCACAAGGTAGAAAAGGAAGGCCGCTACCCTCCTATCTCATATGCACACCTCCTGCACCGAGAAAAGAAGCAGAGGGATTTGGGGACCGAACAGGGAGACAACAGCTTAGATGAATGCGGACTGTTGTGCACGAGAGGACCGGGAGAGGCCAGGAGTACAGACGATGAGAGCAGAGGGCGAATTGGAGAAGATAAGAAGGGCCAGGAAGAGGGAGGGGGTTCTGAATTCCTCAGAGGAAGGGAAGAGATGCGTCGGGAGCTGTGCAGCCCGGGAAGCTCAGAAGGAGGAGGGGGAAAATGGGAAGCAGAGGCAGAGGCAAAGGGGCAGAGGCCCGGTGGCACGCGTGAGTTGATAGGAGTCTGGAGGCAGGAAGGCTAATGCTAGGAGTGGAAGGAGCAGCAAGTCAGGCTCAAGGAGGGCATGAAGAGAGAATCTCAGGGAGTTTGTGCTGAAGCAAGTATGAGTGCAGGGGACAAGACTCAGGAATTCAGCCGCTGATGGAAGTTGGTGGCAAGGAAGGCCAGGATGCTGGCCACGGGACGGGCGCCCCTCCTCCCCCACCCCCTCCATGTACCAACGAGACGGAAATAGAGCCAGGGCATTCTGGGGCACAGGCCTCTGCCCCTCTCTGCCTACAGTGCCTTGCTTCAGGGTGTAGACCAGAGGGGTAAAGCATGCCTTCTTTGGTTGGGGCACTTCCTGGGCATCATCCCGTGGTCCTGCTGCATTCACATGTCTCCCCTCATTGCATTCCGCCAAGAGTGGTTTGCAATTCAGGTCGCTCAAGCTGCATGGTACAGGGAATGGGAAACAGGTGAGGACAGCAGGGGAAGACACCTGTGCAGTTAGGAGAACCCAATAACCCCTCAGCTGCTGACCTTGAATCTCCATTCTGCTGTCATCAAACAGATGACGTTGATGGGGAGAGAGGTGGCGGATTCAGACACCGGCCACTTCCAGGTCTGGCAAGGGCAGAGGAGGTGGGGGAGCTGTCCAACACGGGTTGAGCCAGGATGTGGGATGGAGCGGGAGCGGAGGGGAGAAGTGGACCCAGCCCGTCCCAGCGGGGTTTCCAGGTGCGCGATTTGAGGCTCCGGAGCTCCTGTACTTCCCTGTTGGCCTGTGAGAACTGGTGAGCAGTCAGAGCCAACCCCTAAGGGCCTTCGCGTCCCTTTCGCTATGGCAACTCCACTTGGAACACTGGCACACGTCAGCAGGTGGCGCCTAGAACCTGACCACGTCACAGAGCGCCAAACCCTCCGGGCACCGCCCAGAGGCTTCCCCGCACCCCTGGGGCGCATGTGCAGTCAAGGAGGCATAAGCAGGGCCTGATGGCCTGTGAGCACCAACTGACTACGGCTAGGAGGCGTCACTCCCCCTCCCGCTAAAGCTGATCCTGTTGGAATGCAAATGCAAATGCACCTCAGCACACTGGGCAAGGCATGGAAACCCAAAACATCCAGCCACCTCCCGGAGGCTATGCTGCTCCTCCTCGGCGGGCCGCGCATGCGCAGTCCTGCAACCTCAGTATCACACCAGGCTCCTCCCTAGCAAGCCAGGGAAGGACCTCAAGTGGTCTCGGTCAAGTGAGCAGATGCTTTTTCCAGACTAATAGGATGTCAGTCGCAGGAGAAGGAGCCACAAGGTAGAAAAGGAAGGCCGCTACCCTCCTACCTCATATGCACACCTCCTGCACCGAGAAAAGAAGCAGAGGGATTTGGGGACCGAACAGGGAGACAACAGCTTAGATGAATGCGGACTGTTGTGCACGAGAGGACCGGGAGAGGCCAGGAGTACAGAGGATGAGAGCAGAGGGCGAATTGGAGAAGATAAGAAGGGCCAGGAAGAGGGAGGGGGTTCTGAATTCCTCAGAGGAAGGGAAGAGATGCGTCGGGAGCTGTGCAGCCCGGGAAGCTCAGAAGGAGGAGGGGGAAAATGGGAAGCAGAGGCAGAGGCAAAGGGGCAGAGGCCCGGTGGCACGCGTGAGTTGATAGGAGTCTGGAGGCAGGAAGGCTAATGCTAGGAGTGGAAGGAGCAGCAAGTCAGGCTCAAGGAGGGCATGAAGAGAGAATCTCAGGGAGTTTGTGCTGAAGCAAGTATGAGTGCAGGGACAAGACTCAGGAATTCAGCCGCTGATGGAAGTTGGTGGCAAGGAAGGCCAGGATGCTGGCCACGGGACGGGCGCCCCTCCTCCCCCACCCCCTCCATGTACCAACGAGACGGAAATAGAGCCAGGGCATTCTGGGGCACAGGCCTCTGCCCCTCTCTGCCTACAGTGCCTTGCTTCAGGGTGTAGACCAGAGGGGTAAAGCATGCCTTCTTTGGTTGGGGCACTTCCTGGGCATCATCCCGTGGTCCTGCTGCATTCACATGTCTCCCCTCATTGCACTCCGCCAAGGGTGGTTTGCAATTCAGGTCGCTCAAGCTGCATGGTACAGGGAATGGGAAACAGGTGAGGACAGCAGGGGAAGACACCTGTGCAGTTAGGAGAACCCAATAACCCCTCAGCTGCTGACCTTGAATCTCCATTCTGCTGTCATCAAACAGATGACGTTGATGGGGAGAGAGGTGGCGGATTCAGACACCGGCCACTTCCAGGTCTGGCAAGGGCAGAGGATGTGGGGGAGCTGTCCAACACGGGTTGAGCCAGGATGTGGGATGGAGCGGGAGCGGAGGGGAGAAGTGGACCCAGCCCGTCCCAGCGGGGTTTCCAGGTGCGCGATTTGAGGCTCCGGAGCTCCTGTACTTCCCTGTTGGCCTGTGAGAACTGGTGAGCAGTCAGAGCCAACCCCTAAGGGCCTTCGCGTCCCTTTCGCTATGGCAACTCCACTTGGAACACTGGCACACGTCAGCAGGTGGCGCCTAGAACCTGACCACGTCACAGAGCGCCAAACCCTCCGGGCACCGCCCAGAGGCTTCCCCGCTCCCCTGGGGCGCATGTGCAGTCAAGGAGGCATAAGCAGGGCCTGATGGCCTGTGAGCACCAACTGACTACGGCTAGGAGGCGTCACTCCCCCTCCCGCTAAAGCTGATCCTGTTGGAATGCAAATGCAAATGCACCTCAGCACACTGGGCAAGGCATGGAAACCCAAAACATCCAGCCACCTCCCGGAGGCTATGCTGCTCCTCCTCGGCGGGCCGCGCATGCGCAGTCCTGCAACCTCAGTATCACACCAGGCTCCTCCCTAGCAGGCCAGGGAAGGACCTCAAGTGGTCTCGGTCAAGTGAGCAGATGCTTTTTCCAGACTAATAGGATGTCAGTCGCCGGAGAAGGAGCCACAAGGTAGAAAAGGAAGGCCGCTACCCTCCTATCTCATATGCACACCTCCTGCACCGAGAAAAGAAGCAGAGGGATTTGGGGACCGAACAGGGAGACAACAGCTTAGATGAATGCGGACTGTTGTGCACGAGAGGACCGGGAGAGGCCAGGAGTACAGACGATGAGAGCAGAGGGCGAATTGGAGAAGATAAGAAGGGCCAGGAAGAGGGAGGGGGTTCTGAATTCCTCAGAGGAAGGGAAGAGATGCGTCGGGAGCTGTGCAGCCCGGGAAGCTCAGAAGGAGGAGGGGGAAAATGGGAAGCAGAGGCAGAGGCAAAGGGGCAGAGGCCCGGTGGCACGCGTGAGTTGATAGGAGTCTGGAGGCAGGAAGGCTAATGCTAGGAGTGGAAGGAGCAGCAAGTCAGGCTCAAGGAGGGCATGAAGAGAGAATCTCAGGGAGTTTGTGCTGAAGCAAGTATGAGTGCAGGGGACAAGACTCAGGAATTCAGCCGCTGATGGAAGTTGGTGGCAAGGAAGGCCAGGATGCTGGCCACGGGACGGGCGCCCCTCCTCCCCCACCCCCTCCATGTACCAACGAGACGGAAATAGAGCCAGGGCATTCTGGGGCACAGGCCTCTGCCCCTCTCTGCCTACAGTGCCTTGCTTCAGGGTGTAGACCAGAGGGGTAAAGCATGCCTTCTTTGGTTGGGGCACTTCCTGGGCATCATCCCGTGGTCCTGCTGCATTCACATGTCTCCCCTCATTGCATTCCGCCAAGAGTGGTTTGCAATTCAGGTCGCTCAAGCTGCATGGTACAGGGAATGGGAAACAGGTGAGGACAGCAGGGGAAGACACCTGTGCAGTTAGGAGAACCCAATAACCCCTCAGCTGCTGACCTTGAATCTCCATTCTGCTGTCATCAAACAGATGACGTTGATGGGGAGAGAGGTGGCGGATTCAGACACCGGCCACTTCCAGGTCTGGCAAGGGCAGAGGAGGTGGGGGAGCTGTCCAACACGGGTTGAGCCAGGATGTGGGATGGAGCGGGAGCGGAGGGGAGAAGTGGACCCAGCCCGTCCCAGCGGGGTTTCCAGGTGCGCGATTTGAGGCTCCGGAGCTCCTGTACTTCCCTGTTGGCCTGTGAGAACTGGTGAGCAGTCAGAGCCAACCCCTAAGGGCCTTCGCGTCCCTTTCGCTATGGCAACTCCACTTGGAACACTGGCACACGTCAGCAGGTGGCGCCTAGAACCTGACCACGTCACAGAGCGCCAAACCCTCCGGGCACCGCCCAGAGGCTTCCCCGCACCCCTGGGGCGCATGTGCAGTCAAGGAGGCATAAGCAGGGCCTGATGGCCTGTGAGCACCAACTGACTACGGCTAGGAGGCGTCACTCCCCCTCCCGCTAAAGCTGATCCTGTTGGAATGCAAATGCAAATGCACCTCAGCACACTGGGCCAGGCATGGAAACCCAAAACATCCAGCCACCTCCCGGAGGCTATGCTGCTCCTCCTCGGCGGGCCGCGCATGCGCAGTCCTGCAACCTCAGTATCACACCAGGCTCCTCCCTAGCAAGCCAGGGAAGGACCTCAAGTGGTCTCGGTCAAGTGAGCAGATGCTTTTTCCAGACTAATAGGATGTCAGTCGCAGGAGAAGGAGCCACAAGGTAGAAAAGGAAGGCCGCTACCCTCCTACCTCATATGCACACCTCCTGCACCGAGAAAAGAAGCAGAGGGATTTGGGGACCGAACAGGGAGACAACAGCTTAGATGAATGCGGACTGTTGTGCACGAGAGGACCGGGAGAGGCCAGGAGTACAGAGGATGAGAGCAGAGGGCGAATTGGAGAAGATAAGAAGGGCCAGGAAGAGGGAGGGGGTTCTGAATTCCTCAGAGGAAGGGAAGAGATGCGTCGGGAGCTGTGCAGCCCGGGAAGCTCAGAAGGAGGAGGGGGAAAATGGGAAGCAGAGGCAGAGGCAAAGGGGCAGAGGCCCGGTGGCACGCGTGAGTTGATAGGAGTCTGGAGGCAGGAAGGCTAATGCTAGGAGTGGAAGGAGCAGCAAGTCAGGCTCAAGGAGGGCATGAAGAGAGAATCTCAGGGAGTTTGTGCTGAAGCAAGTATGAGTGCAGGGGACAAGACTCAGGAATTCAGCCGCTGATGGAAGTTGGTGGCAAGGAAGGCCAGGATGCTGGCCACGGGACGGGCGCCCCTCCTCCCCCACCCCCTCCATGTACCAACGAGACGGAAATAGAGCCAGGGCATTCTGGGGCACAGGCCTCTGCCCCTCTCTGCCTACAGTGCCTTGCTTCAGGGTGTAGACCAGAGGGGTAAAGCATGCCTTCTTTGGTTGGGGCACTTCCTGGGCATCATCCCGTGGTCCTGCTGCATTCACATGTCTCCCCTCATTGCATTCCGCCAAGGGTGGTTTGCAATTCAGGTCGCTCAAGCTGCATGGTACAGGGAATGGGAAACAGGTGAGGACAGCAGGGGAAGACACCTGTGCAGTTAGGAGAACCCAATAACCCCTCAGCTGCTGACCTTGAATCTCCATTCTGCTGTCATCAAACAGATGACGTTGATGGGGAGAGAGGTGGCGGATTCAGACACCGGCCACTTCCAGGTCTGGCAAGGGCAGAGGAGGTGGGGGAGCTGTCCAACACGGGTTGAGCCAGGATGTGGGATGGAGCGGGAGCGGAGGGGAGAAGTGGACCCAGCCCGTCCCAGCGGGGTTTCCAGGTGCGCGATTTGAGGCTCCGGAGCTCCTGTACTTCCCTGTTGGCCTGTGAGAACTGGTGAGCAGTCAGAGCCAACCCCTAAGGGCCTTCGCGTCCCTTTCGCTATGGCAACTCCACTTGGAACACTGGCACCTCAGCAGGTGGCGCCTAGAACCTGACCACGTCACAGAGCGCCAAACCCTCCGGGCACCGCCCAGAGGCTTCCCCGCACCCCTGGGGCGCATGTGCAGTCAAGGAGGCATAAGCAGGGCCTGATGGCCTGTGAGCACCAACTGACTACGGCTAGGAGGCGTCACTCCCCCTCCCGCTAAAGCTGATCCTGTTGGAATGCAAATGCAAATGCACCTCAGCACACTGGGCAAGGCATGGAAACCCAAAACATCCAGCCACCTCCCGGAGGCTATGCTGCTCCTCCTCGGCGGGCCGCGCATGCGCAGTCCTGCAACCTCAGTATCACACCAGGCTCCTCCCTAGCAGGCCAGGGAAGGACCTCAAGTGGTCTCGGTCAAGTGAGCAGATGCTTTTTCCAGACTAATAGGATGTCAGTCGCCGGAGAAGGAGCCACAAGGTAGAAAAGGAAGGCCGCTACCCTCCTATCTCATATGCACACCTCCTGCACCGAGAAAAGAAGCAGAGGGATTTGGGGACCGAACAGGGAGACAACAGCTTAGATGAATGCGGACTGTTGTGCACGAGAGGACCGGGAGAGGCCAGGAGTACAGACGATGAGAGCAGAGGGCGAATTGGAGAAGATAAGAAGGGCCAGGAAGAGGGAGGGGGTTCTGAATTCCTCAGAGGAAGGGAAGAGATGCGTCGGGAGCTGTGCAGCCCGGGAAGCTCAGAAGGAGGAGGGGGAAAATGGGAAGCAGAGGCAGAGGCAAAGGGGCAGAGGCCCGGTGGCACGCGTGAGTTGATAGGAGTCTGGAGGCAGGAAGGCTAATGCTAGGAGTGGAAGGAGCAGCAAGTCAGGCTCAAGGAGGGCATGAAGAGAGAATCTCAGGGAGTTTGTGCTGAAGCAAGTATGAGTGCAGGGGACAAGACTCAGGAATTCAGCCGCTGATGGAAGTTGGTGGCAAGGAAGGCCAGGATGCTGGCCACGGGACGGGCGCCCCTCCTCCCCCACCCCCTCCATGTACCAACGAGACGGAAATAGAGCCAGGGCATTCTGGGGCACAGGCCTCTGCCCCTCTCTGCCTACAGTGCCTTGCTTCAGGGTGTAGACCAGAGGGGTAAAGCATGCCTTCTTTGGTTGGGGCACTTCCTGGGCATCATCCCGTGGTCCTGCTGCATTCACATGTCTCCCCTCATTGCATTCCGCCAAGAGTGGTTTGCAATTCAGGTCGCTCAAGCTGCATGGTACAGGGAATGGGAAACAGGTGAGGACAGCAGGGGAAGACACCTGTGCAGTTAGGAGAACCCAATAACCCCTCAGCTGCTGACCTTGAATCTCCATTCTGCTGTCATCAAACAGATGACGTTGATGGGGAGAGAGGTGGCGGATTCAGACACCGGCCACTTCCAGGTCTGGCAAGGGCAGAGGAGGTGGGGGAGCTGTCCAACACGGGTTGAGCCAGGATGTGGGATGGAGCGGGAGCGGAGGGGAGAAGTGGACCCAGCCCGTCCCAGCGGGGTTTCCAGGTGCGCGATTTGAGGCTCCGGAGCTCCTGTACTTCCCTGTTGGCCTGTGAGAACTGGTGAGCAGTCAGAGCCAACCCCTAAGGGCCTTCGCGTCCCTTTCGCTATGGCAACTCCACTTGGAACACTGGCACACGTCAGCAGGTGGCGCCTAGAACCTGACCACGTCACAGAGCGCCAAACCCTCCGGGCACCGCCCAGAGGCTTCCCCGCACCCCTGGGGCGCATGTGCAGTCAAGGAGGCATAAGCAGGGCCTGATGGCCTGTGAGCACCAACTGACTACGGCTAGGAGGCGTCACTCCCCCTCCCGCTAAAGCTGATCCTGTTGGAATGCAAATGCAAATGCACCTCAGCACACTGGGCAAGGCATGGAAACCCAAAACATCCAGCCACCTCCCGGAGGCTATGCTGCTCCTCCTCGGCGGGCCGCGCATGCGCAGTCCTGCAACCTCAGTATCACACCAGGCTCCTCCCTAGCAAGCCAGGGAAGGACCTCAAGTGGTCTCGGTCAAGTGAGCAGATGCTTTTTCCAGACTAATAGGATGTCAGTCGCAGGAGAAGGAGCCACAAGGTAGAAAAGGAAGGCCGCTACCCTCCTACCTCATATGCACACCTCCTGCACCGAGAAAAGAAGCAGAGGGATTTGGGGACCGAACAGGGAGACAACAGCTTAGATGAATGCGGACTGTTGTGCACGAGAGGACCGGGAGAGGCCAGGAGTACAGAGGATGAGAGCAGAGGGCGAATTGGAGAAGATAAGAAGGGCCAGGAAGAGGGAGGGGGTTCTGAATTCCTCAGAGGAAGGGAAGAGATGCGTCGGGAGCTGTGCAGCCCGGGAAGCTCAGAAGGAGGAGGGGGAAAATGGGAAGCAGAGGCAGAGGCAAAGGGGCAGAGGCCCGGTGGCACGCGTGAGTTGATAGGAGTCTGGAGGCAGGAAGGCTAATGCTAGGAGTGGAAGGAGCAGCAAGTCAGGCTCAAGGAGGGCATGAAGAGAGAATCTCAGGGAGTTTGTGCTGAAGCAAGTATGAGTGCAGGGGACAAGACTCAGGAATTCAGCCGCTGATGGAAGTTGGTGGCAAGGAAGGCCAGGATGCTGGCCACGGGACGGGCGCCCCTCCTCCCCCACCCCCTCCATGTACCAACGAGACGGAAATAGAGCCAGGGCATTCTGGGGCACAGGCCTCTGCCCCTCTCTGCCTACAGTGCCTTGCTTCAGGGTGTAGACCAGAGGGGTAAAGCATGCCTTCTTTGGTTGGGGCACTTCCTGGGCATCATCCCGTGGTCCTGCTGCATTCACATGTCTCCCCTCATTGCACTCCGCCAAGGGTGGTTTGCAATTCAGGTCGCTCAAGCTGCATGGTACAGGGAATGGGAAACAGGTGAGGACAGCAGGGGAAGACACCTGTGCAGTTAGGAGAACCCAATAACCCCTCAGCTGCTGACCTTGAATCTCCATTCTGCTGTCATCAAACAGATGACGTTGATGGGGAGAGAGGTGGCGGATTCAGACACCGGCCACTTCCAGGTCTGGCAAGGGCAGAGGAGGTGGGGGAGCTGTCCAACACGGGTTGAGCCAGGATGTGGGATGGAGCGGGAGCGGAGGGGAGAAGTGGACCCAGCCCGTCCCAGCGGGGTTTCCAGGTGCGCGATTTGAGGCTCCGGAGCTCCTGTACTTCCCTGTTGGCCTGTGAGAACTGGTGAGCAGTCAGAGCCAACCCCTAAGGGCCTTCGCGTCCCTTTCGCTATGGCAACTCCACTTGGAACACTGGCACACGTCAGCAGGTGGCGCCTAGAACCTGACCACGTCACAGAGCGCCAAACCCTCCGGGCACCGCCCAGAGGCTTCCCCGCTCCCCTGGGGCGCATGTGCAGTCAAGGAGGCATAAGCAGGGCCTGATGGCCTGTGAGCACCAACTGACTACGGCTAGGAGGCGTCACTCCCCCTCCCGCTAAAGCTGATCCTGTTGGAATGCAAATGCAAATGCACCTCAGCACACTGGGCAAGGCATGGAAACCCAAAACATCCAGCCACCTCCCGGAGGCTATGCTGCTCCTCCTCGGCGGGCCGCGCATGCGCAGTCCTGCAACCTCAGTATCACACCAGGCTCCTCCCTAGCAAGCCAGGGAAGGACTTCAAGTGGTCTCGGTCAAGTGAGCAGATGCTTTTTCCAGACTAATAGGATGTCAGTCGCAGGAGAAGGAGCCACAAGGTAGAAAAGGAAGGCCGCTACCCTCCTACCTCATATGCACACCTCCTGCACCGAGAAAAGAAGCAGAGGGATTTGGGGACCGAACAGGGAGACAACAGCTTAGATGAATGCGGACTGTTGTGCACGAGAGGACCGGGAGAGGCCAGGAGTACAGAGGATGAGAGCAGAGGGCGAATTGGAGAAGATAAGAAGGGCCAGGAAGAGGGAGGGGGTTCTGAATTCCTCAGAGGAAGGGAAGAGATGCGTCGGGAGCTGTGCAGCCCGGGAAGCTCAGAAGGAGGAGGGGGAAAATGGGAAGCAGAGGCAGAGGCAAAGGGGCAGAGGCCCGGTGGCACGCGTGAGTTGATAGGAGTCTGGAGGCAGGAAGGCTAATGCTAGGAGTGGAAGGAGCAGCAAGTCAGGCTCAAGGAGGGCATGAAGAGAGAATCTCAGGGAGTTTGTGCTGAAGCAAGTATGAGTGCAGGGGACAAGACTCAGGAATTCAGCCGCTGATGGAAGTTGGTGGCAAGGAAGGCCAGGATGCTGGCCACGGGACGGGCGCCCCTCCTCCCCCACCCCCTCCATGTACCAACGAGACGGAAATAGAGCCAGGGCATTCTGGGGCACAGGCCTCTGCCCCTCTCTGCCTACAGTGCCTTGCTTCAGGGTGTAGACCAGAGGGGTAAAGCATGCCTTCTTTGGTTGGGGCACTTCCTGGGCATCATCCCGTGGTCCTGCTGCATTCACATGTCTCCCCTCATTGCATTCCGCCAAGGGTGGTTTGCAATTCAGGTCGCTCAAGCTGCATGGTACAGGGAATGGGAAACAGGTGAGGACAGCAGGGGAAGACACCTGTGCAGTTAGGAGAACCCAATAACCCCTCAGCTGCTGACCTTGAATCTCCATTCTGCTGTCATCAAACAGATGACGTTGATGGGGAGAGAGGTGGCGGATTCAGACACCGGCCACTTCCAGGTCTGGCAAGGGCAGAGGAGGTGGGGGAGCTGTCCAACACGGGTTGAGCCAGGATGTGGGATGGAGCGGGAGCGGAGGTGAGAAGTGGACCCAGCCCGTCCCAGCGGGGTTTCCAGGTGCGCGATTTGAGGCTCCGGAGCTCCTGTACTTCCCTGTTGGCCTGTGAGAACTGGTGAGCAGTCAGAGCCAACCCCTAAGGGCCTTCGCGTCCCTTTCGCTATGGCAACTCCACTTGGAACACTGGCACACGTCAGCAGGTGGCGCCTAGAACCTGACCACGTCACAGAGCGCCAAACCCTCCGGGCACCGCCCAGAGGCTTCCCCGCTCCCCTGGGGCGCATGTGCAGTCAAGGAGGCATAAGCAGGGCCTGATGGCCTGTGAGCACCAACTGACTACGGCTAGGAGGCGTCACTCCCCCTCCCGCTAAAGCTGATCCTGTTGGAATGCAAATGCAAATGCACCTCAGCACACTGGGCAAGGCATGGAAACCCAAAACATCCAGCCACCTCCCGGAGGCTATGCTGCTCCTCCTCGGCGGGCCGCGCATGCGCAGTCCTGCAACCTCAGTATCACACCAGGCTCCTCCCTAGCAAGCCAGGGAAGGACTTCAAGTGGTCTCGGTCAAGTGAGCAGATGCTTTTTCCAGACTAATAGGATGTCAGTCGCAGGAGAAGGAGCCACAAGGTAGAAAAGGAAGGCCGCTACCCTCCTACCTCATATGCACACCTCCTGCACCGAGAAAAGAAGCAGAGGGATTTGGGGACCGAACAGGGAGACAACAGCTTAGATGAATGCGGACTGTTGTGCACGAGAGGACCGGGAGAGGCCAGGAGTACAGAGGATGAGAGCAGAGGGCGAATTGGAGAAGATAAGAAGGGCCAGGAAGAGGGAGGGGGTTCTGAATTCCTCAGAGGAAGGGAAGAGATGCGTCGGGAGCTGTGCAGCCCGGGAAGCTCAGAAGGAGGAGGGGGAAAATGGGAAGCAGAGGCAGAGGCAAAGGGGCAGAGGCCCGGTGGCACGCGTGAGTTGATAGGAGTCTGGAGGCAGGAAGGCTAATGCTAGGAGTGGAAGGAGCAGCAAGTCAGGCTCAAGGAGGGCATGAAGAGAGAATCTCAGGGAGTTTGTGCTGAAGCAAGTATGAGTGCAGGGGACAAGACTCAGGAATTCAGCCGCTGATGGAAGTTGGTGGCAAGGAAGGCCAGGATGCTGGCCACGGGACGGGCGCCCCTCCTCCCCCACCCCCTCCATGTACCAACGAGACGGAAATAGAGCCAGGGCATTCTGGGGCACAGGCCTCTGCCCCTCTCTGCCTACAGTGCCTTGCTTCAGGGTGTAGACCAGAGGGGTAAAGCATGCCTTCTTTGGTTGGGGCACTTCCTGGGCATCATCCCGTGGTCCTGCTGCATTCACATGTCTCCCCTCATTGCATTCCGCCAAGGGTGGTTTGCAATTCAGGTCGCTCAAGCTGCATGGTACAGGGAATGGGAAACAGGTGAGGACAGCAGGGGAAGACACCTGTGCAGTTAGGAGAACCCAATAACCCCTCAGCTGCTGACCTTGAATCTCCATTCTGCTGTCATCAAACAGATGACGTTGATGGGGAGAGAGGTGGCGGATTCAGACACCGGCCACTTCCAGGTCTGGCAAGGGCAGAGGAGGTGGGGGAGCTGTCCAACACGGGTTGAGCCAGGATGTGGGATGGAGCGGGAGCGGAGGTGAGAAGTGGACCCAGCCCGTCCCAGCGGGGTTTCCAGGTGCGCGATTTGAGGCTCCGGAGCTCCTGTACTTCCCTGTTGGCCTGTGAGAACTGGTGAGCAGTCAGAGCCAACCCCTAAGGGCCTTCGCGTCCCTTTCGCTATGGCAACTCCACTTGGAACACTGGCACACGTCAGCAGGTGGCGCCTAGAACCTGACCACGTCACAGAGCGCCAAACCCTCCGGGCACCGCCCAGAGGCTTCCCCGCTCCCCTGGGGCGCATGTGCAGTCAAGGAGGCATAAGCAGGGCCTGATGGCCTGTGAGCACCAACTGACTACGGCTAGGAGGCGTCACTCCCCCTCCCGCTAAAGCTGATCCTGTTGGAATGCAAATGCAAATGCACCTCAGCACACTGGGCAAGGCATGGAAACCCAAAACATCCAGCCACCTCCCGGAGGCTATGCTGCTCCTCCTCGGCGGGCCGCGCATGCGCAGTCCTGCAACCTCAGTATCACACCAGGCTCCTCCCTAGCAAGCCAGGGAAGGACTTCAAGTGGTCTCGGTCAAGTGAGCAGATGCTTTTTCCAGACTAATAGGATGTCAGTCGCAGGAGAAGGAGCCACAAGGTAGAAAAGGAAGGCCGCTACCCTCCTACCTCATATGCACACCTCCTGCACCGAGAAAAGAAGCAGAGGGATTTGGGGACCGAACAGGGAGACAACAGCTTAGATGAATGCGGACTGTTGTGCACGAGAGGACCGGGAGAGGCCAGGAGTACAGAGGATGAGAGCAGAGGGCGAATTGGAGAAGATAAGAAGGGCCAGGAAGAGGGAGGGGGTTCTGAATTCCTCAGAGGAAGGGAAGAGATGCGTCGGGAGCTGTGCAGCCCGGGAAGCTCAGAAGGAGGAGGGGGAAAATGGGAAGCAGAGGCAGAGGCAAAGGGGCAGAGGCCCGGTGGCACGCGTGAGTTGATAGGAGTCTGGAGGCAGGAAGGCTAATGCTAGGAGTGGAAGGAGCAGCAAGTCAGGCTCAAGGAGGGCATGAAGAGAGAATCTCAGGGAGTTTGTGCTGAAGCAAGTATGAGTGCAGGGGACAAGACTCAGGAATTCAGCCGCTGATGGAAGTTGGTGGCAAGGAAGGCCAGGATGCTGGCCACGGGACGGGCGCCCCTCCTCCCCCACCCCCTCCATGTACCAACGAGACGGAAATAGAGCCAGGGCATTCTGGGGCACAGGCCTCTGCCCCTCTCTGCCTACAGTGCCTTGCTTCAGGGTGTAGACCAGAGGGGTAAAGCATGCCTTCTTTGGTTGGGGCACTTCCTGGGCATCATCCCGTGGTCCTGCTGCATTCACATGTCTCCCCTCATTGCATTCCGCCAAGGGTGGTTTGCAATTCAGGTCGCTCAAGCTGCATGGTACAGGGAATGGGAAACAGGTGAGGACAGCAGGGGAAGACACCTGTGCAGTTAGGAGAACCCAATAACCCCTCAGCTGCTGACCTTGAATCTCCATTCTGCTGTCATCAAACAGATGACGTTGATGGGGAGAGAGGTGGCGGATTCAGACACCGGCCACTTCCAGGTCTGGCAAGGGCAGAGGAGGTGGGGGAGCTGTCCAACACGGGTTGAGCCAGGATGTGGGATGGAGCGGGAGCGGAGGTGAGAAGTGGACCCAGCCCGTCCCAGCGGGGTTTCCAGGTGCGCGATTTGAGGCTCCGGAGCTCCTGTACTTCCCTGTTGGCCTGTGAGAACTGGTGAGCAGTCAGAGCCAACCCCTAAGGGCCTTCGCGTCCCTTTCGCTATGGCAACTCCACTTGGAACACTGGCACACGTCAGCAGGTGGCGCCTAGAACCTGACCACGTCACAGAGCGCCAAACCCTCCGGGCACCGCCCAGAGGCTTCCCCGCACCCCTGGGGCGCATGTGCAGTCAAGGAGGCATAAGCAGGGCCTGATGGCCTGTGAGCACCAACTGACTACGGCTAGGAGGCGTCACTCCCCCTCCCGCTAAAGCTGATCCTGTTGGAATGCAAATGCAAATGCACCTCAGCACACTGGGCAAGGCATGGAAACCCAAAACATCCAGCCACCTCCCGGAGGCTATGCTGCTCCTCCTCGGCGGGCCGCGCATGCGCAGTCCTGCAACCTCAGTATCACACCAGGCTCCTCCCTAGCAAGCCAGGGAAGGACTTCAAGTGGTCTCGGTCAAGTGAGCAGATGCTTTTTCCAGACTAATAGGATGTCAGTCGCAGGAGAAGGAGCCACAAGGTAGAAAAGGAAGGCCGCTACCCTCCTACCTCATATGCACACCTCCTGCACCGAGAAAAGAAGCAGAGGGATTTGGGGACCGAACAGGGAGACAACAGCTTAGATGAATGCGGACTGTTGTGCACGAGAGGACCGGGAGAGGCCAGGAGTACAGAGGATGAGAGCAGAGGGCGAATTGGAGAAGATAAGAAGGGCCAGGAAGAGGGAGGGGGTTCTGAATTCCTCAGAGGAAGGGAAGAGATGCGTCGGGAGCTGTGCAGCCCGGGAAGCTCAGAAGGAGGAGGGGGAAAATGGGAAGCAGAGGCAGAGGCAAAGGGGCAGAGGCCCGGTGGCACGCGTGAGTTGATAGGAGTCTGGAGGCAGGAAGGCTAATGCTAGGAGTGGAAGGAGCAGCAAGTCAGGCTCAAGGAGGGCATGAAGAGAGAATCTCAGGGAGTTTGTGCTGAAGCAAGTATGAGTGCAGGGGACAAGACTCAGGAATTCAGCCGCTGATGGAAGTTGGTGGCAAGGAAGGCCAGGATGCTGGCCACGGGACGGGCGCCCCTCCTCCCCCACCCCCTCCATGTACCAACGAGACGGAAATAGAGCCAGGGCATTCTGGGGCACAGGCCTCTGCCCCTCTCTGCCTACAGTGCCTTGCTTCAGGGTGTAGACCAGAGGGGTAAAGCATGCCTTCTTTGGTTGGGGCACTTCCTGGGCATCATCCCGTGGTCCTGCTGCATTCACATGTCTCCCCTCATTGCATTCCGCCAAGGGTGGTTTGCAATTCAGGTCGCTCAAGCTGCATGGTACAGGGAATGGGAAACAGGTGAGGACAGCAGGGGAAGACACCTGTGCAGTTAGGAGAACCCAATAACCCCTCAGCTGCTGACCTTGAATCTCCATTCTGCTGTCATCAAACAGATGACGTTGATGGGGAGAGAGGTGGCGGATTCAGACACCGGCCACTTCCAGGTCTGGCAAGGGCAGAGGAGGTGGGGGAGCTGTCCAACACGGGTTGAGACAGGATGTGGGATGGAGCGGGAGCGGAGGGGAGAAGTGGACCCAGCCCGTCCCAGCGGGGTTTCCAGGTGCGCGATTTGAGGCTCCGGAGCTCCTGTACTTCCCTGTTGGCCTGTGAGAACTGGTGAGCAGTCAGAGCCAACCCCTAAGGGCCTTCGCGTCCCTTTCGCTATGGCAACTCCACTTGGAACACTGGCACACGTCAGCAGGTGGCGCCTAGAACCTGACCACGTCACAGAGCGCCAAACCCTCCGGGCACCGCCCAGAGGCTTCCCCGCACCCCTGGGGCGCATGTGCAGTCAAGGAGGCATAAGCAGGGCCTGATGGCCTGTGAGCACCAACTGACTACGGCTAGGAGGCGTCACTCCCCCTCCCGCTAAAGCTGATCCTGTTGGAATGCAAATGCAAATGCACCTCAGCACACTGGGCAAGGCATGGAAACCCAAAACATCCAGCCACCTCCCGGAGGCTATGCTGCTCCTCCTCCTCGGCGGGCCGCGCATGCGCAGTCCTGCAACCTCAGTATCACACCAGGCTCCTCCCTAGCAAGCCAGGGAAGGACTTCAAGTGGTCTCGGTCAAGTGAGCAGATGCTTTTCCCAGACTAATAGGATGTCAGTCGCAGGAGAAGGAGCCACAAGGTAGAAAAGGAAGGCCGCTACCCTCCTACCTCATATGCACACCTCCTGCACCGAGAAAAGAAGCAGAGGGATTTGGGGACCGAACAGGGAGACAACAGCTTAGATGAATGCGGACTGTTGTGCACGAGAGGACTGGGAGAGGCCAGGAGTACAGAGGATGAGAGCAGAGGGCGAATTGGAGAAGATAAGAAGGGCCAGGAAGAAGGAGGGGGTTCTGAATTCCTCAGAGGAAGGGAAGAGATGCGTCGGGAGCTGTGCAGCCCGGGAAGCTCAGAAGGAGGAGGGGGAAAATGGGAAGCAGAGGCAGAGGCAAAGGGGCAGAGGCCCGGTGGCACGCGTGAGTTGATAGGAGTCTGGAGGCAGGAAGGCTAATGCTAGGAGTGGAAGGAGCAGCAAGTCAGGCTCAAGGAGGGCATGAAGAGAGAATCTCAGGGAGTTTGTGCTGAAGCAAGTATGAGTGCAGGGGACAAGACTCAGGAATTCAGCCGCTGATGGAAGTTGGTGGCAAGGAAGGCCGGGATGCTGGCCACGGGACGGGCGCCCCTCCTCCCCCACCCCCTCCATGTACCAACGAGACGGAAATAGAGCCAGGGCATTCTGGGGCACAGGCCTCTGCCCCTCTCTGCCTACAGTGCCTTGCTTCAGGGTGTAGACCAGAGGGGTAAAGCATGCCTTCTTTGGTTGGGGCACTTCCTGGGCATCATCCCGTGGTCCTGCTGCATTCACATGTCTCCCCTCATTGCATTCCGCCAAGAGTGGTTTGCAATTCAGTTCGCTCAAGCTGCATGGTACAGGGAATGGGAAACAGGTGAGGACAGCAGGGGAAGACACCTGTGCAGTTAGGAGAACCCAATAACCCCTCAGCTGCTGACCTTGAATCTCCATTCTGCTGTCATCAAACAGATGACGTTGATGGGGAGAGAGGTGGCGGATTCAGACACCGGCCACTTCCAGGTCTGGCAAGGGCAGAGGAGGTGGGGGAGCTGTCCAACACGGGTTGAGCCAGGATGAGGGATGGAGCGGGAGCGGAGGGGAGAAGTGGACCCAGCCCGTCCCAGCGGGGTTTCCAGGTGCGCGATTTGAGGCTCCGGAGCTCCTGTACTTCCCTGTTGGCCTGTGAGAACTGGTGAGCAGTCAGAGCCAACCCCTAAGGGCCTTCGCGTCCCTTTCGCTATGGCAACTCCACTTGGAACACTGGCACACGTCAGCAGGTGGCGCCTAGAACCTGACCACGTCACAGAGCGCCAAAACCTCCGGGCACCGCCCAGAGGCTTCCCCGCTCCCCTGGGGCGCATGTGCAGTCAAGGAGGCATAAGCAGGGCCTGATGGCCTGTGAGCACCAACTGACTACGGCTAGGAGGCGTCACTCCCCCTCCCGCTAAAGCTGATCCTGTTGGAATGCAAATGCAAATGCACCTCAGCACACTGGGCAAGGCATGGAAACCCAAAACATCCAGCCACCTCCCGGAGGCTATGCTGCTCCTCCTCCTCGGCGGGCCGCGCATGCGCAGTCCTGCAACCTCAGTATCACACCAGGCTCCTCCCTAGCAAGCCAGGGAAGGACTTCAAGTGGTCTCGGTCAAGTGAGCAGATGCTTTTCCCAGACTAATAGGATGTCAGTCGCAGGAGAAGGAGCCACAAGGTAGAAAAGGAAGGCCGCTACCCTCCTACCTCATATGCACACCTCCTGCACCGAGAAAAGAAGCAGAGGGATTTGGGGACCGAACAGGGAGACAACAGCTTAGATGAATGCGGACTGTTGTGCACGAGAGGACTGGGAGAGGCCAGGAGTACAGAGGATGAGAGCAGAGGGCGAATTGGAGAAGATAAGAAGGGCCAGGAAGAAGGAGGGGGTTCTGAATTCCTCAGAGGAAGGGAAGAGATGCGTCGGGAGCTGTGCAGCCCGGGAAGCTCAGAAGGAGGAGGGGGAAAATGGGAAGCAGAGGCAGAGGCAAAGGGGCAGAGGCCCGGTGGCACGCGTGAGTTGATAGGAGTCTGGAGGCAGGAAGGCTAATGCTAGGAGTGGAAGGAGCAGCAAGTCAGGCTCAAGGAGGGCATGAAGAGAGAATCTCAGGGAGTTTGTGCTGAAGCAAGTATGAGTGCAGGGGACAAGACTCAGGAATTCAGCCGCTGATGGAAGTTGGTGGCAAGGAAGGCCGGGATGCTGGCCACGGGACGGGCGCCCCTCCTCCCCCACCCCCTCCATGTACCAACGAGACGGAAATAGAGCCAGGGCATTCTGGGGCACAGGCCTCTGCCCCTCTCTGCCTACAGTGCCTTGCTTCAGGGTGTAGACCAGAGGGGTAAAGCATGCCTTCTTTGGTTGGGGCACTTCCTGGGCATCATCCCGTGGTCCTGCTGCATTCACATGTCTCCCCTCATTGCATTCCGCCAAGAGTGGTTTGCAATTCAGTTCGCTCAAGCTGCATGGTACAGGGAATGGGAAACAGGTGAGGACAGCAGGGGAAGACACCTGTGCAGTTAGGAGAACCCAATAACCCCTCAGCTGCTGACCTTGAATCTCCATTCTGCTGTCATCAAACAGATGACGTTGATGGGGAGAGAGGTGGCGGATTCAGACACCGGCCACTTCCAGGTCTGGCAAGGGCAGAGGAGGTGGGGGAGCTGTCCAACACGGGTTGAGCCAGGATGAGGGATGGAGCGGGAGCGGAGGGGAGAAGTGGACCCAGCCCGTCCCAGCGGGGTTTCCAGGTGCGCGATTTGAGGCTCCGGAGCTCCTGTACTTCCCTGTTGGCCTGTGAGAACTGGTGAGCAGTCAGAGCCAACCCCTAAGGGCCTTCGCGTCCCTTTCGCTATGGCAACTCCACTTGGAACACTGGCACACGTCAGCAGGTGGCGCCTAGAACCTGACCACGTCACAGAGCGCCAAAACCTCCGGGCACCGCCCAGAGGCTTCCCCGCTCCCCTGGGGCGCATGTGCAGTCAAGGAGGCATAAGCAGGGCCTGATGGCCTGTGAGCACCAACTGACTACGGCTAGGAGGCGTCACTCCCCCTCCCGCTAAAGCTGATCCTGTTGGAATGCAAATGCAAATGCACCTCAGCACACTGGGCAAGGCATGGAAACCCAAAACATCCAGCCACCTCCCGGAGGCTATGCTGCTCCTCCTCGGCGGGCCGCGCATGCGCAGTCCTGCAACCTCAGTATCACACCAGGCTCCTCCCTAGCAAGCCAGGGAAGGACTTCAAGTGGTCTCGGTCAAGTGAGCAGATGCTTTTTCCAGACTAATAGGATGTCAGTCGCAGGAGAAGGAGCCACAAGGTAGAAAAGGAAGGCCGCTACCCTCCTACCTCATATGCACACCTCCTGCACCGAGAAAAGAAGCAGAGGGATTTGGGGACCGAACAGGGAGACAACAGCTTAGATGAATGCGGACTGTTGTGCACGAGAGGACCGGGAGAGGCCAGGAGTACAGAGGATGAGAGCAGAGGGCGAATTGGAGAAGATAAGAAGGGCCAGGAAGAGGGAGGGGGTTCTGAATTCCTCAGAGGAAGGGAAGAGATGCGTCGGGAGCTGTGCAGCCCGGGAAGCTCAGAAGGAGGAGGGGGAAAATGGGAAGCAGAGGCAGAGGCAAAGGGGCAGAGGCCCGGTGGCACGCGTGAGTTGATAGGAGTCTGGAGGCAGGAAGGCTAATGCTAGGAGTGGAAGGAGCAGCAAGTCAGGCTCAAGGAGGGCATGAAGAGAGAATCTCAGGGAGTTTGTGCTGAAGCAAGTATGAGTGCAGGGGACAAGACTCAGGAATTCAGCCGCTGATGGAAGTTGGTGGCAAGGAAGGCCAGGATGCTGGCCACGGGACGGGCGCCCCTCCTCCCCCACCCCCTCCATGTACCAACGAGACGGAAATAGAGCCAGGGCATTCTGGGGCACAGGCCTCTGCCCCTCTCTGCCTACAGTGCCTTGCTTCAGGGTGTAGACCAGAGGGGTAAAGCATGCCTTCTTTGGTTGGGGCACTTCCTGGGCATCATCCCGTGGTCCTGCTGCATTCACATGTCTCCCCTCATTGCATTCCGCCAAGGGTGGTTTGCAATTCAGGTCGCTCAAGCTGCATGGTACAGGGAATGGGAAACAGGTGAGGACAGCAGGGGAAGACACCTGTGCAGTTAGGAGAACCCAATAACCCCTCAGCTGCTGACCTTGAATCTCCATTCTGCTGTCATCAAACAGATGACGTTGATGGGGAGAGAGGTGGCGGATTCAGACACCGGCCACTTCCAGGTCTGGCAAGGGCAGAGGAGGTGGGGGAGCTGTCCAACACGGGTTGAGCCAGGATGTGGGATGGAGCGGGAGCGGAGGGGAGAAGTGGACCCAGCCCGTCCCAGCGGGGTTTCCAGGTGCGCGATTTGAGGCTCCGGAGCTCCTGTACTTCCCTGTTGGCCTGTGAGAACTGGTGAGCAGTCAGAGCCAACCCCTAAGGGCCTTCGCGTCCCTTTCGCTATGGCAACTCCACTTGGAACACTGGCACACGTCAGCAGGTGGCGCCTAGAACCTGACCACGTCACAGAGCGCCAAACCCTCCGGGCACCGCCCAGAGGCTTCCCCGCTCCCCTGGGGCGCATGTGCAGTCAAGGAGGCATAAGCAGGGCCTGATGGCCTGTGAGCACCAACTGACTACGGCTAGGAGGCGTCACTCCCCCTCCCGCTAAAGCTGATCCTGTTGGAATGCAAATGCAAATGCACCTCAGCACACTGGGCAAGGCATGGAAACCCAAAACATCCAGCCACCTCCCGGAGGCTATGCTGCTCCTCCTCGGCGGGCCGCGCATGCGCAGTCCTGCAACCTCAGTATCACACCAGGCTCCTCCCTAGCAAGCCAGGGAAGGACTTCAAGTGGTCTCGGTCAAGTGAGCAGATGCTTTTTCCAGACTAATAGGATGTCAGTCGCAGGAGAAGGAGCCACAAGGTAGAAAAGGAAGGCCGCTACCCTCCTACCTCATATGCACACCTCCTGCACTGAGAAAAGAAGCAGAGGGATTTGGGGACCGAACAGGGAGACAACAGCTTAGATGAATGCGGACTGTTGTGCACGAGAGGACCGGGAGAGGCCAGGAGTACAGAGGATGAGAGCAGAGGGAGAATTGGAGAAGATAAGAAGGGCCAGGAAGAGGGAGGGGGTTCTGAATTCCTCAGAGGAAGGGAAGAGATGCGTCGGGAGCTGTGCAGCCCGGGAAGCTCAGAAGGAGGAGGGGGAAAATGGGAAGCAGAGGCAGAGGCAAAGGGGCAGAGGCCCGGTGGCACGCGTGAGTTGATAGGAGTCTGGAGGCAGGAAGGCTAATGCTAGGAGTGGAAGGAGCAGCAAGTCAGGCTCAAGGAGGGCATGAAGAGAGAATCTCAGGGAGTTTGTGCTGAAGCAAGTATGAGTGCAGGGGACAAGACTCAGGAATTCAGCCGCTGATGGAAGTTGGTGGCAAGGAAGGCCAGGATGCTGGCCACGGGACGGGCGCCCCTCCTCCCCCACCCCCTCCATGTACCAACGAGACGGAAATAGAGCCAGGGCATTCTGGGGCACAGGCCTCTGCCCCTCTCTGCCTACAGTGCCTTGCTTCAGGGTGTAGACCAGAGGGGTAAAGCATGCCTTCTTTGGTTGGGGCACTTCCTGGGCATCATCCCGTGGTCCTGCTGCATTCACATGTCTCCCCTCATTGCATTCCGCCAAGGGTGGTTTGCAATTCAGGTCGCTCAAGCTGCATGGTACAGGGAATGGGAAACAGGTGAGGACAGCAGGGGAAGACACCTGTGCAGTTAGGAGAACCCAATAACCCCTCAGCTGCTGACCTTGAATCTCCATTCTGCTGTCATCAAACAGATGACGTTGATGGGGAGAGAGGTGGCGGATTCAGACACCGGCCACTTCCAGGTCTGGCAAGGGCAGAGGAGGTGGGGGAGCTGTCCAACACGGGTTGAGCCAGGATGTGGGATGGAGCGGGAGCGGAGGGGAGAAGTGGACCCAGCCCGTCCCAGCGGGGTTTCCAGGTGCGCGATTTGAGGCTCCGGAGCTCCTGTACTTCCCTGTTGGCCTGTGAGAACTGGTGAGCAGTCAGAGCCAACCCCTAAGGGCCTTCGCGTCCCTTTCGCTATGGCAACTCCACTTGGAACACTGGCACACGTCAGCAGGTGGCGCCTAGAACCTGACCACGTCACAGAGCGCCAAACCCTCCGGGCACCGCCCAGAGGCTTCCCCGCTCCCCTGGGGCGCATGTGCAGTCAAGGAGGCATAAGCAGGGCCTGATGGCCTGTGAGCACCAACTGACTACGGCTAGGAGGCGTCACTCCCCCTCCCGCTAAAGCTGATCCTGTTGGAATGCAAATGCAAATGCACCTCAGCACACTGGGCAAGGCATGGAAACCCAAAACATCCAGCCACCTCCCGGAGGCTATGCTGCTCCTCCTCGGCGGGCCGCGCATGCGCAGTCCTGCAACCTCAGTATCACACCAGGCTCCTCCCTAGCAAGCCAGGGAAGGACTTCAAGTGGTCTCGGTCAAGTGAGCAGATGCTTTTTCCAGACTAATAGGATGTCAGTCGCAGGAGAAGGAGCCACAAGGTAGAAAAGGAAGGCCGCTACCCTCCTACCTCATATGCACACCTCCTGCACCGAGAAAAGAAGCAGAGGGATTTGGGGACCGAACAGGGAGACAACAGCTTAGATGAATGCGGACTGTTGTGCACGAGAGGACCGGGAGAGGCCAGGAGTACAGAGGATGAGAGCAGAGGGCGAATTGGAGAAGATAAGAAGGGCCAGGAAGAGGGAGGGGGTTCTGAATTCCTCAGAGGAAGGGAAGAGATGCGTCGGGAGCTGTGCAGCCCGGGAAGCTCAGAAGGAGGAGGGGGAAAATGGGAAGCAGAGGCAGAGGCAAAGGGGCAGAGGCCCGGTGGCACGCGTGAGTTGATAGGAGTCTGGAGGCAGGAAGGCTAATGCTAGGAGTGGAAGGAGCAGCAAGTCAGGCTCAAGGAGGGCATGAAGAGAGAATCTCAGGGAGTTTGTGCTGAAGCAAGTATGAGTGCAGGGGACAAGACTCAGGAATTCAGCCGCTGATGGAAGTTGGTGGCAAGGAAGGCCAGGATGCTGGCCACGGGACGGGCGCCCCTCCTCCCCCACCCCCTCCATGTACCAACGAGACGGAAATAGAGCCAGGGCATTCTGGGGCACAGGCCTCTGCCCCTCTCTGCCTACAGTGCCTTGCTTCAGGGTGTAGACCAGAGGGGTAAAGCATGCCTTCTTTGGTTGGGGCACTTCCTGGGCATCATCCCGTGGTCCTGCTGCATTCACATGTCTCCCCTCATTGCATTCCGCCAAGGGTGGTTTGCAATTCAGGTCGCTCAAGCTGCATGGTACAGGGAATGGGAAACAGGTGAGGACAGCAGGGGAAGACACCTGTGCAGTTAGGAGAACCCAATAACCCCTCAGCTGCTGACCTTGAATCTCCATTCTGCTGTCATCAAACAGATGACGTTGATGGGGAGAGAGGTGGCGGATTCAGACACCGGCCACTTCCAGGTCTGGCAAGGGCAGAGGAGGTGGGGGAGCTGTCCAACACGGGTTGAGCCAGGATGTGGGATGGAGCGGGAGCGGAGGTGAGAAGTGGACCCAGCCCGTCCCAGCGGGGTTTCCAGGTGCGCGATTTGAGGCTCCGGAGCTCCTGTACTTCCCTGTTGGCCTGTGAGAACTGGTGAGCAGTCAGAGCCAACCCCTAAGGGCCTTCGCGTCCCTTTCGCTATGGCAACTCCACTTGGAACACTGGCACACGTCAGCAGGTGGCGCCTAGAACCTGACCACGTCACAGAGCGCCAAACCCTCCGGGCACCGCCCAGAGGCTTCCCCGCACCCCTGGGGCGCATGTGCAGTCAAGGAGGCATAAGCAGGGCCTGATGGCCTGTGAGCACCAACTGACTACGGCTAGGAGGCGTCACTCCCCCTCCCGCTAAAGCTGATCCTGTTGGAATGCAAATGCAAATGCACCTCAGCACACTGGGCAAGGCATGGAAACCCAAAACATCCAGCCACCTCCCGGAGGCTATGCTGCTCCTCCTCGGCGGGCCGCGCATGCGCAGTCCTGCAACCTCAGTATCACACCAGGCTCCTCCCTAGCAAGCCAGGGAAGGACTTCAAGTGGTCTCGGTCAAGTGAGCAGATGCTTTTTCCAGACTAATAGGATGTCAGTCGCAGGAGAAGGAGCCACAAGGTAGAAAAGGAAGGCCGCTACCCTCCTACCTCATATGCACACCTCCTGCACCGAGAAAAGAAGCAGAGGGATTTGGGGACCGAACAGGGAGACAACAGCTTAGATGAATGCGGACTGTTGTGCACGAGAGGACTGGGAGAGGCCAGGAGTACAGAGGATGAGAGCAGAGGGCGAATTGGAGAAGATAAGAAGGGCCAGGAAGAGGGAGGGGGTTCTGAATTCCTCAGAGGAAGGGAAGAGATGCGTCGGGAGCTGTGCAGCCCGGGAAGCTCAGAAGGAGGAGGGGGAAAATGGGAAGCAGAGGCAGAGGCAAAGGGGCAGAGGCCCGGTGGCACGCGTGAGTTGATAGGAGTCTGGAGGCAGGAAGGCTAATGCTAGGAGTGGAAGGAGCAGCAAGTCAGGCTCAAGGAGGGCATGAAGAGAGAATCTCAGGGAGTTTGTGCTGAAGCAAGTATGAGTGCAGGGGACAAGACTCAGGAATTCAGCCGCTGATGGAAGTTGGTGGCAAGGAAGGCCGGGATGCTGGCCACGGGACGGGCGCCCCTCCTCCCCCACCCCCTCCATGTACCAAGAGACGGAAATAGAGCCAGGGCATTCTGGGGCACAGGCCTCTGCCCCTCTCTGCCTACAGTGCCTTGCTTCAGGGTGTAGACCAGAGGGGTAAAGCATGCCTTCTTTGGTTGGGGCACTTCCTGGGCATCATCCCGTGGTCCTGCTGCATTCACATGTCTCCCCTCATTGCATTCCGCCAAGAGTGGTTTGCAATTCAGGTCGCTCAAGCTGCATGGTACAGGGAATGGGAAACAGGTGAGGACAGCAGGGGAAGACACCTGTGCAGTTAGGAGAACCCAATAACCCCTCAGCTGCTGACCTTGAATCTCCATTCTGCTGTCATCAAACAGATGACGTTGATGGGGAGAGAGGTGGCGGATTCAGACACCGGCCACTTCCAGGTCTGGCAAGGGCAGAGGAGGTGGGGGAGCTGTCCAACATGGGTTGAGCCAGGATGAGGGATGGAGCGGGAGCGGAGGGGAGAAGTGGACCCAGCCCGTCCCAGCGGGGTTTCCAGGTGCGCGATTTGAGGCTCCGGAGCTCCTGTACTTCCCTGTTGGCCTGTGAGAACTGGTGAGCAGTCAGAGCCAACCCCTAAGGGCCTTCGCGTCCCTTTCGCTATGGCAACTCCACTTGGAACACTGGCACACGTCAGCAGGTGGCGCCTAGAACCTGACCACGTCACAGAGCGCCAAAACCTCCGGGCACCGCCCAGAGGCTTCCCCGCTCCCCTGGGGCGCATGTGCAGTCAAGGAGGCATAAGCAGGGCCTGATGGCCTGTGAGCACCAACTGACTACGGCTAGGAGGCGTCACTCCCCCTCCCGCTAAAGCTGATCCTGTTGGAATGCAAATGCAAATGCACCTCAGCACACTGGGCAAGGCATGGAAACCCAAAACATCCAGCCACCTCCCGGAGGCTATGCTGCTCCTCCTCGGCGGGCCGCGCATGCGCAGTCCTGCAACCTCAGTATCACACCAGGCTCCTCCCTAGCAAGCCAGGGAAGGACTTCAAGTGGTCTCGGTCAAGTGAGCAGATGCTTTTTCCAGACTAATAGGATGTCAGTCGCAGGAGAAGGAGCCACAAGGTAGAAAAGGAAGGCCGCTACCCTCCTACCTCATATGCACACCTCCTGCACCGAGAAAAGAAGCAGAGGGATTTGGGGACCGAACAGGGAGACAACAGCTTAGATGAATGCGGACTGTTGTGCACGAGAGGACCGGGAGAGGCCAGGAGTACAGAGGATGAGAGCAGAGGGCGAATTGGAGAAGATAAGAAGGGCCAGGAAGAGGGAGGGGGTTCTGAATTCCTCAGAGGAAGGGAAGAGATGCGTCGGGAGCTGTGCAGCCCGGGAAGCTCAGAAGGAGGAGGGGGAAAATGGGAAGCAGAGGCAGAGGCAAAGGGGCAGAGGCCCGGTGGCACGCGTGAGTTGATAGGAGTCTGGAGGCAGGAAGGCTAATGCTAGGAGTGGAAGGAGCAGCAAGTCAGGCTCAAGGAGGGCATGAAGAGAGAATCTCAGGGAGTTTGTGCTGAAGCAAGTATGAGTGCAGGGGACAAGACTCAGGAATTCAGCCGCTGATGGAAGTTGGTGGCAAGGAAGGCCAGGATGCTGGCCACGGGACGGGCGCCCCTCCTCCCCCACCCCCTCCATGTACCAACGAGACGGAAATAGAGCCAGGGCATTCTGGGGCACAGGCCTCTGCCCCTCTCTGCCTACAGTGCCTTGCTTCAGGGTGTAGACCAGAGGGGTAAAGCATGCCTTCTTTGGTTGGGGCACTTCCTGGGCATCATCCCGTGGTCCTGCTGCATTCACATGTCTCCCCTCATTGCATTCCGCCAAGGGTGGTTTGCAATTCAGGTCGCTCAAGCTGCATGGTACAGGGAATGGGAAACAGGTGAGGACAGCAGGGGAAGACACCTGTGCAGTTAGGAGAACCCAATAACCCCTCAGCTGCTGACCTTGAATCTCCATTCTGCTGTCATCAAACAGATGACGTTGATGGGGAGAGAGGTGGCGGATTCAGACACCGGCCACTTCCAGGTTTGGCAAGGGCAGAGGAGGTGGGGGAGCTGTCCAACACGGGTTGAGCCAGGATGTGGGATGGAGCGGGAGCGGAGGGGAGAAGTGGACCCAGCCCGTCCCAGCGGGGTTTCCAGGTGCGCGATTTGAGGCTCCGGAGCTCCTGTACTTCCCTGTTGGCCTGTGAGAACTGGTGAGCAGTCAGAGCCAACCCCTAAGGGCCTTCGCGTCCCTTTCGCTATGGCAACTCCACTTGGAACACTGGCACACGTCAGCAGGTGGCGCCTAGAACCTGACCACGTCACAGAGCGCCAAACCCTCCGGGCACCGCCCAGAGGCTTCCCCGCACCCCTGGGGCGCATGTGCAGTCAAGGAGGCATAAGCAGGGCCTGATGGCCTGTGAGCACCAACTGACTACGGCTAGGAGGCGTCACTCCCCCTCCCGCTAAAGCTGATCCTGTTGGAATGCAAATGCAAATGCACCTCAGCACACTGGGCAAGGCATGGAAACCCAAAACATCCAGCCACCTCCCGGAGGCTATGCTGCTCCTCCTCGGCGGGCCGCGCATGCGCAGTCCTGCAACCTCAGTATCACACCAGGCTCCTCCCTAGCAAGCCAGGGAAGGACTTCAAGTGGTCTCGGTCAAGTGAGCAGATGCTTTTTCCAGACTAATAGGATGTCAGTCGCAGGAGAAGGAGCCACAAGGTAGAAAAGGAAGGCCGCTACCCTCCTACCTCATATGCACACCTCCTGCACCGAGAAAAGAAGCAGAGGGATTTGGGGACCGAACAGGGAGACAACAGCTTAGATGAATGCGGACTGTTGTGCACGAGAGGACCGGGAGAGGCCAGGAGTACAGAGGATGAGAGCAGAGGGCGAATTGGAGAAGATAAGAAGGGCCAGGAAGAGGGAGGGGGTTCTGAATTCCTCAGAGGAAGGGAAGAGATGCGTCGGGAGCTGTGCAGCCCGGGAAGCTCAGAAGGAGGAGGGGGAAAATGGGAAGCAGAGGCAGAGGCAAAGGGGCAGAGGCCCGGTGGCACGCGTGAGTTGATAGGAGTCTGGAGGCAGGAAGGCTAATGCTAGGAGTGGAAGGAGCAGCAAGTCAGGCTCAAGGAGGGCATGAAGAGAGAATCTCAGGGAGTTTGTGCTGAAGCAAGTATGAGTGCAGGGGACAAGACTCAGGAATTCAGCCGCTGATGGAAGTTGGTGGCAAGGAAGGCCAGGATGCTGGCCACGGGACGGGCGCCCCTCCTCCCCCACCCCCTCCATGTACCAACGAGACGGAAATAGAGCCAGGGCATTCTGGGGCACAGGCCTCTGCCCCTCTCTGCCTACAGTGCCTTGCTTCAGGGTGTAGACCAGAGGGGTAAAGCATGCCTTCTTTGGTTGGGGCACTTCCTGGCATCATCCGTGGTCCTGCTGCATTCACATGTCTCCCCTCATTGCATTCCGCCAAGGGTGGTTTGCAATTCAGGTCGCTCAAGCTGCATGGTACAGGGAATGGGAAACAGGTGAGGACAGCAGGGGAAGACACCTGTGCAGTTAGGAGAACCCAATAACCCCTCAGCTGCTGACCTTGAATCTCCATTCTGCTGTCATCAAACAGATGACGTTGATGGGGAGAGAGGTGGCGGATTCAGACACCGGCCACTTCCAGGTTTGGCAAGGGCAGAGGAGGTGGGGGAGCTGTCCAACACGGGTTGAGCCAGGATGTGGGATGGAGCGGGAGCGGAGGGGAGAAGTGGACCCAGCCCGTCCCAGCGGGGTTTCCAGGTGCGCGATTTGAGGCTCCGGAGCTCCTGTACTTCCCTGTTGGCCTGTGAGAACTGGTGAGCAGTCAGAGCCAACCCCTAAGGGCCTTCGCGTCCCTTTCGCTATGGCAACTCCACTTGGAACACTGGCACACGTCAGCAGGTGGCGCCTAGAACCTGACCACGTCACAGAGCGCCAAACCCTCCGGGCACCGCCCAGAGGCTTCCCCGCACCCCTGGGGCGCATGTGCAGTCAAGGAGGCATAAGCAGGGCCTGATGGCCTGTGAGCACCAACTGACTACGGCTAGGAGGCGTCACTCCCCCTCCCGCTAAAGCTGATCCTGTTGGAATGCAAATGCAAATGCACCTCAGCACACTGGGCAAGGCATGGAAACCCAAAACATCCAGCCACCTCCCGGAGGCTATGCTGCTCCTCCTCGGCGGGCCGCGCATGCGCAGTCCTGCAACCTCAGTATCACACCAGGCTCCTCCCTAGCAAGCCAGGGAAGGACTTCAAGTGGTCTCGGTCAAGTGAGCAGATGCTTTTTCCAGACTAATAGGATGTCAGTCGCAGGAGAAGGAGCCACAAGGTAGAAAAGGAAGGCCGCTACCCTCCTACCTCATATGCACACCTCCTGCACCGAGAAAAGAAGCAGAGGGATTTGGGGACCGAACAGGGAGACAACAGCTTAGATGAATGCGGACTGTTGTGCACGAGAGGACCGGGAGAGGCCAGGAGTACAGAGGATGAGAGCAGAGGGCGAATTGGAGAAGATAAGAAGGGCCAGGAAGAGGGAGGGGGTTCTGAATTCCTCAGAGGAAGGGAAGAGATGCGTCGGGAGCTGTGCAGCCCGGGAAGCTCAGAAGGAGGAGGGGGAAAATGGGAAGCAGAGGCAGAGGCAAAGGGGCAGAGGCCCGGTGGCACGCGTGAGTTGATAGGAGTCTGGAGGCAGGAAGGCTAATGCTAGGAGTGGAAGGAGCAGCAAGTCAGGCTCAAGGAGGGCATGAAGAGAGAATCTCAGGGAGTTTGTGCTGAAGCAAGTATGAGTGCAGGGGACAAGACTCAGGAATTCAGCCGCTGATGGAAGTTGGTGGCAAGGAAGGCCAGGATGCTGGCCACGGGACGGGCGCCCCTCCTCCCCCACCCCCTCCATGTACCAACGAGACGGAAATAGAGCCAGGGCATTCTGGGGCACAGGCCTCTGCCCCTCTCTGCCTACAGTGCCTTGCTTCAGGGTGTAGACCAGAGGGGTAAAGCATGCCTTCTTTGGTTGGGGCACTTCCTGGGCATCATCCCGTGGTCCTGCTGCATTCACATGTCTCCCCTCATTGCATTCCGCCAAGGGTGGTTTGCAATTCAGGTCGCTCAAGCTGCATGGTACAGGGAATGGGAAACAGGTGAGGACAGCAGGGGAAGACACCTGTGCAGTTAGGAGAACCCAATAACCCCTCAGCTGCTGACCTTGAATCTCCATTCTGCTGTCATCAAACAGATGACGTTGATGGGGAGAGAGGTGGCGGATTCAGACACCGGCCACTTCCAGGTCTGGCAAGGGCAGAGGAGGTGGGGGAGCTGTCCAACACGGGTTGAGCCAGGATGTGGGATGGAGCGGGAGCGGAGGGGAGAAGTGGACCCAGCCCGTCCCAGCGGGGTTTCCAGGTGCGCGATTTGAGGCTCCGGAGCTCCTGTACTTCCCTGTTGGCCTGTGAGAACTGGTGAGCAGTCAGAGCCAACCCCTAAGGGCCTTCGCGTCCCTTTCGCTATGGCAACTCCACTTGGAACACTGGCACACGTCAGCAGGTGGCGCCTAGAACCTGACCACGTCACAGAGCGCCAAACCCTCCGGGCACCGCCCAGAGGCTTCCCCGCACCCCTGGGGCGCATGTGCAGTCAAGGAGGCATAAGCAGGGCCTGATGGCCTGTGAGCACCAACTGACTACGGCTAGGAGGCGTCACTCCCCCTCCCGCTAAAGCTGATCCTGTTGGAATGCAAATGCAAATGCACCTCAGCACACTGGGCAAGGCATGGAAACCCAAAACATCCAGCCACCTCCCGGAGGCTATGCTGCTCCTCCTCGGCGGGCCGCGCATGCGCAGTCCTGCAACCTCAGTATCACACCAGGCTCCTCCCTAGCAAGCCAGGGAAGGACTTCAAGTGGTCTCGGTCAAGTGAGCAGATGCTTTTTCCAGACTAATAGGATGTCAGTCGCAGGAGAAGGAGCCACAAGGTAGAAAAGGAAGGCCGCTACCCTCCTACCTCATATGCACACCTCCTGCACCGAGAAAAGAAGCAGAGGGATTTGGGGACCGAACAGGGAGACAACAGCTTAGATGAATGCGGACTGTTGTGCACGAGAGGACCGGGAGAGGCCAGGAGTACAGAGGATGAGAGCAGAGGGCGAATTGGAGAAGATAAGAAGGGCCAGGAAGAGGGAGGGGGTTCTGAATTCCTCAGAGGAAGGGAAGAGATGCGTCGGGAGCTGTGCAGCCCGGGAAGCTCAGAAGGAGGAGGGGGAAAATGGGAAGCAGAGGCAGAGGCAAAGGGGCAGAGGCCCGGTGGCACGCGTGAGTTGATAGGAGTCTGGAGGCAGGAAGGCTAATGCTAGGAGTGGAAGGAGCAGCAAGTCAGGCTCAAGGAGGGCATGAAGAGAGAATCTCAGGGAGTTTGTGCTGAAGCAAGTATGAGTGCAGGGGACAAGACTCAGGAATTCAGCCGCTGATGGAAGTTGGTGGCAAGGAAGGCCAGGATGCTGGCCACGGGACGGGCGCCCCTCCTCCCCCACCCCCTCCATGTACCAACGAGACGGAAATAGAGCCAGGGCATTCTGGGGCACAGGCCTCTGCCCCTCTCTGCCTACAGTGCCTTGCTTCAGGGTGTAGACCAGAGGGGTAAAGCATGCCTTCTTTGGTTGGGGCACTTCCTGGGCATCATCCCGTGGTCCTGCTGCATTCACATGTCTCCCCTCATTGCATTCCGCCAAGGGTGGTTTGCAATTCAGGTCGCTCAAGCTGCATGGTACAGGGAATGGGAAACAGGTGAGGACAGCAGGGGAAGACACCTGTGCAGTTAGGAGAACCCAATAACCCCTCAGCTGCTGACCTTGAATCTCCATTCTGCTGTCATCAAACAGATGACGTTGATGGGGAGAGAGGTGGCGGATTCAGACACCGGCCACTTCCAGGTCTGGCAAGGGCAGAGGAGGTGGGGGAGCTGTCCAACACGGGTTGAGCCAGGATGTGGGATGGAACGGGAGCGGAGGTGAGAAGTGGACCCAGCCCGTCCCAGCGGGGTTTCCAGGTGCGCGATTTGAGGCTCCGGAGCTCCTGTACTTCCCTGTTGGCCTGTGAGAACTGGTGAGCAGTCAGAGCCAACCCCTAAGGGCCTTCGCATCCCTTTCGCTATGGCAACTCCACTTGGAACACTGGCACACGTCAGCAGGTGGCGCCTAGAACCTGACCACGTCACAGAGCGCCAAACCCTCCGGGCACCGCCCAGAGGCTTCCCCGCTCCCCTGGGGCGCATGTGCAGTCAAGGAGGCATAAGCAGGGCCTGATGGCCTGTGAGCACCAACTGACTACGGCTAGGAGGCGTCACTCCCCCTCCCGCTAAAGCTGATCCTGTTGGAATGCAAATGCAAATGCACCTCAGCACACTGGGCAAGGCATGGAAACCCAAAACATCCAGCCACCTCCCGGAGGCTATGCTGCTCCTCCTCGGCGGGCCGCGCATGCGCAGTCCTGCAACCTCAGTATCACACCAGGCTCCTCCCTAGCAAGCCAGGGAAGGACTTCAAGTGGTCTCGGTCAAGTGAGCAGATGCTTTTTCCAGACTAATAGGATGTCAGTCGCAGGAGAAGGAGCCACAAGGTAGAAAAGGAAGGCCGCTACCCTCCTACCTCATATGCACACCTCCTGCACCGAGAAAAGAAGCAGAGGGATTTGGGGACCGAACAGGGAGACAACAGCTTAGATGAATGCGGACTGTTGTGCACGAGAGGACCGGGAGAGGCCAGGAGTACAGAGGATGAGAGCAGAGGGAGAATTGGAGAAGATAAGAAGGGCCAGGAAGAGGGAGGGGGTTCTGAATTCCTCAGAGGAAGGGAAGAGATGCGTCGGGAGCTGTGCAGCCCGGGAAGCTCAGAAGGAGGAGGGGGAAAATGGGAAGCAGAGGCAGAGGCAAAGGGGCAGAGGCCCGGTGGCACGCGTGAGTTGATAGGAGTCTGGAGGCAGGAAGGCTAATGCTAGGAGTGGAAGGAGCAGCAAGTCAGGCTCAAGGAGGGCATGAAGAGAGAATCTCAGGGAGTTTGTGCTGAAGCAAGTATGAGTGCAGGGGACAAGACTCAGGAATTCAGCCGCTGATGGAAGTTGGTGGCAAGGAAGGCCAGGATGCTGGCCACGGGACGGGCGCCCCTCCTCCCCCACCCCCTCCATGTACCAACGAGACGGAAATAGAGCCAGGGCATTCTGGGGCACAGGCCTCTGCCCCTCTCTGCCTACAGTGCCTTGCTTCAGGGTGTAGACCAGAGGGGTAAAGCATGCCTTCTTTGGTTGGGGCACTTCCTGGGCATCATCCCGTGGTCCTGCTGCATTCACATGTCTCCCCTCATTGCATTCCGCCAAGGGTGGTTTGCAATTCAGGTCGCTCAAGCTGCATGGTACAGGGAATGGGAAACAGGTGAGGACAGCAGGGGAAGACACCTGTGCAGTTAGGAGAACCCAATAACCCCTCAGCTGCTGACCTTGAATCTCCATTCTGCTGTCATCAAACAGATGACGTTGATGGGGAGAGAGGTGGCGGATTCAGACACCGGCCACTTCCAGGTCTGGCAAGGGCAGAGGAGGTGGGGGAGCTGTCCAACACGGGTTGAGCCAGGATGTGGGATGGAGCGGGAGCGGAGGGGAGAAGTGGACCCAGCCCGTCCCAGCGGGGTTTCCAGGTGCGCGATTTGAGGCTCCGGAGCTCCTGTACTTCCCTGTTGGCCTGTGAGAACTGGTGAGCAGTCAGAGCCAACCCCTAAGGGCCTTCGCGTCCCTTTCGCTATGGCAACTCCACTTGGAACACTGGCACACGTCAGCAGGTGGCGCCTAGAACCTGACCACGTCACAGAGCGCCAAACCCTCCGGGCACCGCCCAGAGGCTTCCCCGCTCCCCTGGGGCGCATGTGCAGTCAAGGAGGCATAAGCAGGGCCTGATGGCCTGTGAGCACCAACTGACTACGGCTAGGAGGCGTCACTCCCCCTCCCGCTAAAGCTGATCCTGTTGGAATGCAAATGCAAATGCACCTCAGCACACTGGGCAAGGCATGGAAACCCAAAACATCCAGCCACCTCCCGGAGGCTATGCTGCTCCTCCTCGGCGGGCCGCGCATGCGCAGTCCTGCAACCTCAGTATCACACCAGGCTCCTCCCTAGCAAGCCAGGGAAGGACTTCAAGTGGTCTCGGTCAAGTGAGCAGATGCTTTTTCCAGACTAATAGGATGTCAGTCGCAGGAGAAGGAGCCACAAGGTAGAAAAGGAAGGCCGCTACCCTCCTACCTCATATGCACACCTCCTGCACCGAGAAAAGAAGCAGAGGGATTTGGGGACCGAACAGGGAGACAACAGCTTAGATGAATGCGGACTGTTGTGCACGAGAGGACCGGGAGAGGCCAGGAGTACAGAGGATGAGAGCAGAGGGCGAATTGGAGAAGATAAGAAGGGCCAGGAAGAGGGAGGGGGTTCTGAATTCCTCAGAGGAAGGGAAGAGATGCGTCGGGAGCTGTGCAGCCCGGGAAGCTCAGAAGGAGGAGGGGGAAAATGGGAAGCAGAGGCAGAGGCAAAGGGGCAGAGGCCCGGTGGCACGCGTGAGTTGATAGGAGTCTGGAGGCAGGAAGGCTAATGCTAGGAGTGGAAGGAGCAGCAAGTCAGGCTCAAGGAGGGCATGAAGAGAGAATCTCAGGGAGTTTGTGCTGAAGCAAGTATGAGTGCAGGGGACAAGACTCAGGAATTCAGCCGCTGATGGAAGTTGGTGGCAAGGAAGGCCAGGATGCTGGCCACGGGACGGGCGCCCCTCCTCCCCCACCCCCTCCATGTACCAACGAGACGGAAATAGAGCCAGGGCATTCTGGGGCACAGGCCTCTGCCCCTCTCTGCCTACAGTGCCTTGCTTCAGGGTGTAGACCAGAGGGGTAAAGCATGCCTTCTTTGGTTGGGGCACTTCCTGGGCATCATCCCGTGGTCCTGCTGCATTCACATGTCTCCCCTCATTGCATTCCGCCAAGGGTGGTTTGCAATTCAGGTCGCTCAAGCTGCATGGTACAGGGAATGGGAAACAGGTGAGGACAGCAGGGGAAGACACCTGTGCAGTTAGGAGAACCCAATAACCCCTCAGCTGCTGACCTTGAATCTCCATTCTGCTGTCATCAAACAGATGACGTTGATGGGGAGAGAGGTGGCGGATTCAGACACCGGCCACTTCCAGGTCTGGCAAGGGCAGAGGAGGTGGGGGAGCTGTCCAACACGGGTTGAGCCAGGATGTGGGATGGAGCGGGAGCGGAGGTGAGAAGTGGACCCAGCCCGTCCCAGCGGGGTTTCCAGGTGCGCGATTTGAGGCTCCGGAGCTCCTGTACTTCCCTGTTGGCCTGTGAGAACTGGTGAGCAGTCAGAGCCAACCCCTAAGGGCCTTCGCGTCCCTTTCGCTATGGCAACTCCACTTGGAACACTGGCACACGTCAGCAGGTGGCGCCTAGAACCTGACCACGTCACAGAGCGCCAAACCCTCCGGGCACCGCCCAGAGGCTTCCCCGCACCCCTGGGGCGCATGTGCAGTCAAGGAGGCATAAGCAGGGCCTGATGGCCTGTGAGCACCAACTGACTACGGCTAGGAGGCGTCACTCCCCCTCCCGCTAAAGCTGATCCTGTTGGAATGCAAATGCAAATGCACCTCAGCACACTGGGCAAGGCATGGAAACCCAAAACATCCAGCCACCTCCCGGAGGCTATGCTGCTCCTCCTCGGCGGGCCGCGCATGCGCAGTCCTGCAACCTCATTATCACACCAGGCTCCTCCCTAGCAAGCCAGGGAAGGACTTCAAGTGGTCTCGGTCAAGTGAGCAGATGCTTTTTCCAGACTAATAGGATGTCAGTCGCGGAGAAGGAGCCACAAGGTAGAAAAGAAA
>NW_025959442.1:0-29919 GCF_023159225.1 Perognathus longimembris pacificus | reverse complement strand
TACTTAGTTTATTAAGCTACTACTTTTCTTAATCTCAGTGGAGATATTTACTGATAAACAGCTACGTATGCAGCATGTTCATGTCGTTCCTAAATGAGCTTTTATCTCTCTCCCCTCACCACAAATCAGATTCTTCTGAGGAGTTCCCAGTACATTATCCTTTCCCTGTGTTATTACCTTAAGAAGCTCCAGCTGATTCTGTTCTCAGAAGGTTTACTCCCTGACATACAGCTGCCTACCCCCTTCGTAAGTGCAGGTCCTAAATGAGCTTTTTTCTCTGTTCCCTCACCATAATCCAGATTCTTTTGGGGAGTTACCAGTACAATAACCATACCAGTACGTACTTAATTTATTAAGCTACTGCTTTTCTTAATCTCAGTGGAGATATTTACTAATAAACAGCTACCTACGCAGCATGTTAATATCGTTCCTTAATGAGCATTTATCTCTCTCCCCTCACCACAAATCAGATTCTTCTGAGGAGTTCCCAGTACATTACCTTTCCCCTGTGTAATTACCTTAACAATCTCCAGGTGTTTTTATTCTCAGAAGGTTTACTCCCTGATATACAGCTGCCTACCCCCTTCATAAGTGCAGGTCATAAATGAGCTTTTTTCTCTGTTCCCTCACCACAATCCAGATTCTTTTGGGGAGTTACCAGTACAGTAACCATACCAGGAAGTACTTAATTTATTAAGCTACTGCTTTTCTTAATCTCAGTGGAGATATTTACTGATAAACAGCTACCTACGCAGCATGTTCATGTCGTTCCTAAATGAGCTTTTATCTCTCTCCCCTCATCACAAATCAGATTCTTCTGAGGAGTTCCCAGTACATTATCCTTTCCCCCGTGTAATTACCTTAACAAGCTCCAACACTTTTTATTCTCAGAATGTTTACTCCCTGATATACAACTGCCTACCCCCTTCGTAAGTGCAGGTCCTAAATGAGCTTTTTTCTCTGTTCCCTCACCACAATCTAGATTTTTTTTGGGAGTTACCAGTACAGTAACCATACCAGGAAGTACTTAATTTATTAAGCTACTGCTTTTCTTAATCTCAGGGGAGATATTTACTGATAAACAGCTACCTACGCAGCATGTTCATGTCGTTCCTAAATGAGCTTTTATCTCTCTCCCCTCACCACAAATCAGATTCTTCTGAGGAGTTCCCAGTATATTATCCTTTCCCTGTGTAATTACCTTAAGAACCTGCAGCTGTTTTTATTCTCAGAAGGTTTACTCCCTGATATACAGCTGCCTACCCCCTTCGTAAGTGCATGTCCTAAATGAGCTTTTTCTCTGTTCCCTCACCACAATCCAGATTCTTTTGGGGAGTTACCAGTACAGTAACCATACCAGGAAGTACTTAATTTATTGAGCTACTGCTTTTCTTAATCTCAGTGGAGATATTTACTGATAAACAGCTACCTACGCACCATGTTCATGTCGTTCCTAAATGAGCTTTTATCTCTCTCCCCTCACCACAAATCAGATTCTTCTGAGGATTTCCCAGTACATTACCTTTCCCCTGTGTAATTACCTTAACAAGCTCCAGCTGTTTTTATTCTCAGAAGGTTTACTCCCTGATTTACAGCTGCCTACCCCCTTCTTAAGTGCAGCTCCTAAATGAGCTTTTTTGTCTGTTCCCTCACCACAATCCAGATTCTTTTGGGGAGTTACCAGTACAGTAATCATACCAGGAATTACTTAATTTATTAAGCTACTGCTTTTCTTAATCTCAATGGAGATATTTACTGATAAACAGCTAAGTATGCAGCATGTTCATGTCGTTCCTAAATGAGTCTTTATCTCTCTCCCCTCACCACAAATCAGATTCTTCTGAGGATTTCCCAGTATATGATCCTTTCCCCTGTGTAATTACCTTAACAAGCTCCAGCTGTTTTTATTCTCAGAAGCGATACTCCCTGATATACAGCTGTCTACCCCTTCGTAAGTGCAGGTCCTAAATGAGCATTTTTCTCTGTTCCCTCACCACAATCCAGATTCTTTCGGGGAGTTACCAGTACAGTAACCCTAACAGGAAGTACTTAATTTATTAAGCTACTGCTTTTCTTAATCTCAGTAGAGATATTTACTGATAAACAGCTACCTACGCAGCATGTTCATGTCGTTCCTAAATGAGGTTTTTTCTCTGTTCCCTCACCACAATCCAGATTGTTTTGGGAAGTTACCAGTACAGTAACCATACCAGGAAGTACTAAATTTATTAAGCTACTGCTTTTCTCAATCTCAGTGGAGATATTTACTAATAAACAGCTACGTATGCAGCATGTTCTTGTCGTTCATAAATGAGCTTTTATCTCTCTCCCCTCACCACAAATCAGATTCTTCTGAGGAGTTCCCAGTACATTATCCTTTCCCCTGTGTAATTACCTTAACAAGCTCCATCTGTTTTTATTATCAGAAGCGATACTCCCTGATATACAGCTGCCTACCCCCTTCGTAAGTGCAGGTCCTAAATGAGCTTTTTTCTCTGTTCCCTCACCACAATCCAGATTCTTTTGGGGAGTTTCCATTACAGTAACCATACCAGGAAGTACTTAATTTATTAACCTACTGCTCTTCTTAATCTCAGTGGAGATATTTACTGATAAACAGCTACCTACGCAGCATGTTCATGTCGTTCCTAAATGAGCTTTTATCTCTCTCCCTCACCACAAATCAGATTAATCTGATTAGTTCCCAGTATATTTTCCTTTCCCCTGTGTAATTACCTTAACAACCTGTAGCTGTTTTTATTCTCAGAAGGTTTACTCCCTGATATACAGCTGCCTACCCCTTCGTAAGTGCAGGTCCTAAATGAGCTTTTTTCTCTGTTCCATCACCACAATCCAGGTTCTTTTGGGGAGTTACCAGTACAGTAACCATACCAGGAAGTACTTAATTTATTAAGCTACTGCTTTTCTTAATCTCAGTGGAGATATTTACTGATAAAGGGCTACCTACGCAGCATGTTCATGTCGTTCCTAAATGAGCTTTTATCTCTCTCCCCTCAGCACAAATCAGATTCTTCTGAGGAGTACCCAGTACATTATCCTTTCCCCTGTGTAATTACCTTCACAAACTCCAGCTGTTTTTATTCTCAGAACGTTTACTCCCTGATATACAGCTGCCTCCTCCCTTCGTAAGTGCAGGTCCTAAATGAGCTTTTTCTCTGTTCCCTTACCACAATCCAGATTCTTCTGGGGAATTACCAGTACAGTAACCATACCAGGAAGTACTATTTTTTTTAAGTTACTGCTTTTCTTAATCTCGTTGGAGATATTTACTGACAAACAGCTACCTATGCAGCATGTTCTTGTCGTTCCTAAATGAGCTTTTATCTCACTCCCCTCACCACAAATCAGATTCTTCTGAGGAGTTCCCAGTACATTATCCTTTCCCCTGTGTAAATACCGTAACAATCTCCAGCTGTTTTTATTCTCAGAAGGTTTACTCCCTGATATACAGATGCCTACCCCCTTCGTAAGTGCAGGTCCTAAATGAGCTTTTTTCTCTGTTCCCTCACCACAATCCAGATTCATTTGGGGAGTTACAAGTACAGTAACCCTACCAGGAAGTACTTAATTTATTAAGCTCCTGCTTTTCTTAATCTCACTGGAGATATTTACTGATAAACAGCTACCTATGCAGCATGTTCATGTCGTTCCTAAATGAGCTTTTATCTCTCTCCCCTCACTACAAATCAGATTCTTGTGAGGAGTTCCCAGTACATTATCCTTTCCCCTGTGTAATTACCTTAACAAGCTCCAGCTGTTTTTATTCTCAGAAGGCATACTCCCTGATATTCACCTGCCTACCCCCTTCGATAGTGCAGGTCTTAAATGAGCTTTTTTCTCTGTTCCCTCACCACAAACCAGATTATTTAGGGGAGTTACCAGTACAGTAACCATACCAGGATGTACTTCATTTATTAAGCTACTGCTTTCCTTAATCTCATTGGAGATATTTATTGATAAAAAGCTACCTACGCAGCATGTTCATGTCGTTCCTAAATGAACTTTTATCTCTCTCCCCTCACCACAAATCAGATTCTTCTGAGGAGTTCCCAGTATATTATCCTTTCAACTTTGTAATTACCTTAACAAGCTCCAGCTGTTTTTATTCACAGAAGGGATACTCCCTGATATACAGCTGCCTACCACCTTCGTAAGTGCCGGTCCTAAGTGAGCATTTTTCTCTGTTGCCTGACAACAATCCAGATTCTTTTGGGGAGTTACCACTACAGTAACCATACCAGGAAGTACTTAATTTGTTAAGCTACTGCTTTTCTTAATCACAGTGGAGATATTTACTCATAAACAGCTACCAATGCAGCATTTTCATGTCGTTCCTAAGTGAGCTTTTATCTCTCTCCCCTCACCACAAATCAGATTCTTCTGAGGAGTTCCCAGTACATTATCCTTTCCCCTGTGTTTTACCTAAACAAGCTCCAGCTGTTTTTATTCTCAGAAGAGATACTCCCTGATATACAGCTGCCTACACTCTTCGTAAGTGCAGGTCCTAAATGAGCTTTTTTCTCTGTTCCCTCACCACAATCCAGATTCTTTTGGGGAGTTACCAGTACAGTAACCATACCAGGAAGTACTTAATTTATTAAGGTACTGCTTTTCTTAAGCTCAGTGGAGATATTTACTGATAAACAGCTACCTAGGCAGCATGTTCATGTCGTTCTTAAATTAGCTTTTATCTCTCTCACCGCACCACAAATCAAATTCTTCTCAGGAGTTCCCATTACATTATCCTTTCCCCTATGTAATTACCTTAACAAGCTCTAGCTGTTTTTATTCTCAGAAGGTTTACTCCCTGATATATAGCTGCCAACCCACTTCGTAAGTGCAGGTCCTAAATGAGCTTTTTTCTCTGTTCCCTCACCACAATCCAGATTCTTTTGGGGAGTTACCAGTACAGTAACAATACCTGGAAGGACTTAATTTATTAAGCTACTGCTTTTCTTATTCACAGTGGAGATATTTACTGATAAACAGTTACCTACGCAGCATGTTCATGTCGTTCCTAAATGAGCTTTTATCTCTCTCCTGTCACCACAAATCAGATTCTTCTGAGGAGTTCCCAGTACATTATCCTTTCCCCTGTGTAATTACCTTAACAAGCTCCAGCTGTTTTTATTCTCAGAAGGGTTACTACCTGATATACAGCTGCCTACCCCCTTCGTAAGTGCAGGTCCTAAATGAGCTTTTTTCTCTTTTCCCTCACCACAATCCAGATTGTTTTGGGGAGTTACCAGTACAGTAACCATACCAGGAAGTACTTAATTTACTAAGCTACTGCTTTTCTTAATCTCAGTGGAGAAATTTACTGATAAAGAGCTACCTTAGCAGCATGTTCATGTCGTTCGTAAATGAGCTTTTATCTCTCTCCCCTCACCACAAACCAGATTCTTCTGAGGAGTTCCCAGGACATTATCCTTTCCCATGTGTAATTACCTTAACAAGCTCCAGCTGTTTTTATTCTCAGAAGGTTTACTCCCTGATATACAGCTGCCTAGCCCTTCCTAAGTGCAGGTCCTAAGTGAGCTTTTTTCTCTGTTCCCTCACCACAATCCAGATTCTTTTGGGGAGTTACCAGTACAGTAACCATACCAGGAAGTACTTAATTTATTAAGCTACTGCTTTTCTTAATCTCAGTGGAGATATTTACTGATAAACAGCTACCTACGCAGCATGTTCATGTCGTTCCTAAATGAGCTTTTATCTCTCTCCCCTCACAACAAATCAGATTCTTCTGAGGAATTCCCAGTACATTATCCATTCCCATGTGTAATTACCTTAACAAGCCCCAGCCGTTTTTATTCTCAGAAGGTTTACTCCCTGATATACAGTTGCTACCCCCTTCAAAAGTGCAGGTCCTAAATGAGCTTTTTTTCTCTGTTCCCTCACCACAATCCAGATTCATTTGGGGAGTTACCAGTACAGTAACCCTACCAGGAAGTACTTAATTTATTAAGCTACTGCTTTTCTTAATCTCACTGGAGATATTTATTGATAAACAGCTACCTATGCAGCATGTTCATGTCGTTCCTAAATGAGCTTTTATCTCTCTCCCCTCACTACAAATCAGATTCTTGTGAGGAGTTCCCAGTACATTATCCTTTCCCCTGTGTAATTACCTTAACCAGCTCCAGCTGTTTTTATTCTCAGAAGGCATACTCCCTGATATTCAGCTGCCTGCCCCCTTCGAAAGTGCAGGTCTTAAATGAGGTTTTTTCTCTGTTCCCTCACCAAAAACCAGATTCTTTTGGGGAATTACCAGTACAGTAACCATGCCAGGATGTACTTCATTTATTAAGCTACTGTTTTCCTTAATCTCAGTGGAGATATTTATTGATAAAAAGCTACCTACGCAGCATGTTCATGTCGTTCCTAAATGAACTTTTATCTCTCTCCCCTCACCACAAATCAGATTCTTCTGAGGAGTTCCCAGTATATTATCCTTTCCTCTTTGTAATTACCTTAACAAGCTCCAGCTGTTTTTATTCACAGAAGGGATACTCCCTGATATACAGCTGCCTACCACCTTCGTAAGTGCAGGTCCTAAGTGAGCTTTTTTCTCTGTTCCCTCAAAACAATCCAGATTCTTTTGGGGAGTTTCCACTACAGTAACCATACCAGGAAGTACGTAATTTGTTAAGCTACTGCTTTTCTTAATCTCAGTGGAGATATTTACTCATAAACAGCTACCTATGCAGCATTTTCATGTCGTTCCTAAGTGAGCTTTTATCTCTCTACCCTCACCACAAATCAGATTCTTCTGAGGTGTTCTCAGTACATTATCCTTTCCCCTGTGTTTTACCTAAACAAGCTCCAGCTGTTTTTATTCTCAGAAGAGATACTCCCTGATATACAGCTGCCTACACTCTTCGTAAGTGCAGGTCCTAAATGAGCTTTTTTCTCTGTTCCCTCACCACAATCCAGATTCTTTTGGGGAGTTACCAGTACAGTAACCATACCAGGAAGTACTTAATTTATTAAGGTACTGCTTTTCTTAAGCTCAGTGGAGATATTTACTGATAAACAGCTACCTAGGCAGCATGTTCATGTCGTTCTTAAATTAGCTTTTATCTCTCTCACCGCACCACAAATCAAATTCTTCTCAGGAGTTCCCATTACATTATCCTTTCCCCTATGTAATTACCTTAACAAGCTCTAGCTGTTTTTATTCTCAGAAGGTTTACTCCCTGATATATAGCTGCCAACCCACTTCGTAAGTGCAGGTCCTAAATGAGCTTTTTTCTCTGTTCCCTCACCACAATCCAGATTCTTTTGGGGAGTTACCAGTACAGTAACAATACCTGGAAGGACTTAATTTATTAAGCTACTGCTTTTCTTATTCACAGTGGAGATATTTACTGATAAACAGTTACCTACGCAGCATGTTCATGTCGTTCCTAAATGAGCTTTTATCTCTCTCCTGTCACCACAAATCAGATTCTTCTGAGGAGTTCCCAGTACATTATCCTTTCCCCTGTGTAATTACCTTAACAAGCTCCAGCTGTTTTTATTCTCAGAAGGGTTACTACCTGATATACAGCTGCCTACCCCCTTCGTAAGTGCAGGTCCTAAATGAGCTTTTTTCTCTTTTCCCTCACCACAATCCAGATTGTTTTGGGGAGTTACCAGTACAGTAACCATACCAGGAAGTACTTAATTTACTAAGCTACTGCTTTTCTTAATCTCAGTGGAGAAATTTACTGATAAAGAGCTACCTTAGCAGCATGTTCATGTCGTTCGTAAATGAGCTTTTATCTCTCTCCCCTCACCACAAACCAGATTCTTCTGAGGAGTTCCCAGGACATTATCCTTTCCCATGTGTAATTACCTTAACAAGCTCCAGCTGTTTTTATTCTCAGAAGGTTTACTCCCTGATATACAGCTGCCTAGCCCTTCCTAAGTGCAGGTCCTAAGTGAGCTTTTTTCTCTGTTCCCTCACCACAATCCAGATTCTTTTGGGGAGTTACCAGTACAGTAACCATACCAGGAAGTACTTAATTTATTAAGCTACTGCTTTTCTTAATCTCAGTGGAGATATTTACTGATAAACAGCTACCTACGCAGCATGTTCATGTCGTTCCTAAATGAGCTTTTATCTCTCTCCCCTCACAACAAATCAGATTCTTCTGAGGAATTCCCAGTACATTATCCTTTCCCATGTGTAATTACCTTAACAAGCCCCAGCCGTTTTTATTCTCAGAAGGTTTACTCCCTGATATACAGTTGCTACCCCCCTTCAAAAGTGCAGGTCCTAAATGAGCTTTTTTTCTCTGTTCCCTCACCACAATCCAGATTCATTTGGGGAGTTACCAGTACAGTAACCCTACCAGGAAGTACTTAATTTATTAAGCTACTGCTTTTCTTAATCTCACTGGAGATATTTATTGATAAACAGCTACCTATGCAGCATGTTCATGTCGTTCCTAAATGAGCTTTTATCTCTCTCCCCTCACTACAAATCAGATTCTTGTGAGGAGTTCCCAGTACATTATCCTTTCCCCTGTGTAATTACCTTAACCAGCTCCAGCTGTTTTTATTCTCAGAAGGCATACTCCCTGATATTCAGCTGCCTGCCCCCTTCGAAAGTGCAGGTCTTAAATGAGGTTTTTTCTCTGTTCCCTCACCACAAACCAGATTCTTTTGGGGAATTACCAGTACAGTAACCATGCCAGGATGTACTTCATTTATTAAGCTACTGTTTTCCTTAATCTCAGTGGAGATATTTATTGATAAAAAGCTACCTACGCAGCATGTTCATGTCGTTCCTAAATGAACTTTTATCTCTCTCCCCTCACCACAAATCAGATTCTTCTGAGGAGTTCCCAGTATATTATCCTTTCCTCTTTGTAATTACCTTAACAAGCTCCAGCTGTTTTTATTCACAGAAGGGATACTCCCTGATATACAGCTGCCTACCACCTTCGTAAGTGCAGGTCCTAAGTGAGCTTTTTTCTCTGTTCCCTCAAAACAATCCAGATTCTTTTGGGGAGTTTCCACTACAGTAACCATACCAGGAAGTACGTAATTTGTTAAGCTACTGCTTTTCTTAATCTCAGTGGAGATATTTACTCATAAACAGCTACCTATGCAGCATTTTCATGTCGTTCCTAAGTGAGCTTTTATCTCTCTACCCTCACCACAAATCAGATTCTTCTGAGGTGTTCTCAGTACATTATCCTTTCCCCTGTGTTTTACCTAAACAAGCTCCAGCTGTTTTTATTCTCAGAAGAGATACTCCCTGATATAGAGTTGCCTACCCCTTCGTAAGTGCAGGTCCTAAATGAGCTTTTTTCTCTGTTCCCTCACCACAATCCAGATTCTTTTGGGGAGTTACCAGTACAGTAACCATACCAGGAAGGACTTAATTTATTAAGCTACTGCTTTTCTTATTCACAGTGGAGATATTTACTGATAAACAGTTACCTACGCAGCATGTTCATGTCGTTCCTAAATGAGCTATTATCTCTCTCCTGTCACCACAAATCAGATTCTTCTGAGGAGTTCCCAGTACATTATCCTTTCCCCTGTGTAATTACCTTAACAAGCTCCAGCTGTTTTTATTCTCAGAAGGGTTACTACCTGATATACAGCTGCCTACCCCCTTCGTAAGTGCAGGTCCTAAATGAGCTTTTTTCTCTTTTCCCTCACCACAATCCAAATTGTTTTGGGGAGTTACCAGTACAGTTCCTATACCAGGAAGTACTTAATTTATTAAATACTGCTTTTCTTAATCTCAGTGGAGAAATTTACTGATAAAGAGCTACCTTAGCAGCATGTTCATGTCGTTCGTAAATGAGCTTTTATCTCTCTCCCCTCACCACAAACCAGATTCTTCTGAGGAGTTCCCAGTACATTATCCTTTCCCCTGTGTAATTACCTTAACAAGCTCCAGCTGTTTTTATTCTCAGAAGGTTTACTCCCTGATATACAGCTGCCTAGCCCTTCGTAAGTGCAGGTCCTAAATGAGCTTTATTCTCTGTTCCCACACCACAATCCAGATTCTTTTGGGGAGTTACCAGTACAGTAACCATACCTGGAAGTACTTAATTTATTAAGCTACTGCTTTTCTTAATCTCAGTGGAGATATTTACTGATAAACAGCTACCTACGCAGCATGTTCATGTCGTTCATAAATGAGCTTTTATCTCTCTCCCCTCACAACAAATCAGATTCTTCTGAGGAATTCCCAGTACATTATCCTTTCCCATGTGTAATTACCTTAACAAGCCCCAGCCGTTTTTATTCTCAGAAGGTTTGCTCCCTGATATACAGCTGCGACCCCCTTCAAAAGTGCAGGTCCTAAATGAGCTTTTTTTTCTATTCCCTCACCACAATCCAGATTCTTTTGGGGAGTAACCAGTACAATAAACATACCAGGAAGTACTTAATTTATTAAGCTACTGCTTTTCTTAATCTCTGTAGAGATATTTACTGATAAACAGCTACCTATGCAGCATGTTCATGTCGTTCCTAAATGAGCTTTTATCTCTCTCCCCTCACCACAAATCAGATTATTCGGAGGAGTTTCCAGTATATAATCCTTTCCCCTGTGTAATTACCGTAACAATCTCCAGCTGTTTTTATTCTCAGAAGGTTTACTCCCTGATATACAGCTGCCTACCCCCTTCGTAAGTGCAGGTCCTAAATGAGCTTTTTTCTCTGTTCCCTCACCACAAGCCAGATTCTTTTGGGGAGTAACCAGTACAATAAACATACCAGGAAGTACTTAATTTACTATGCTACTGCTTTTCTTAATCTCACTGGAGATATTTACTGATAAACAGCTACCTATGCAGCATGTTCATGTCGTTCCTAAATGAGCTTTTATCTCTCTCCCCTCACTACAAATCAGATTCTTGTGAGGAGTGTCCAGTACCTTATCCTTTCCCCCGTGTAATTACCTTAACAAGCTACAGCTGTTTTTATTCTCAGAAGTCATACTCCCTGATATTCAGCTGCCTACCCCCTTCGAAAGTGCAGGTCTTAAATGAGCTTTTTTCTCTGTTCCCTCACCACAAACCAGATTCTTTTGGGGAGTTACCAGTACAGTAAACATACGAGGATATACTTCATTTATTAAGCTACTGCTTTCCTTAATCTCAGTGGAGATATTTATTGATAAAAAGCTATCTACGCAGCATGTTCATGTCGTTCATAAATGAAATTTTTTCTCTCTCCCCTCACGACAAATCAGATTCTTCTGAGGAGTTCCCAGTATATTATCCCTTCCCCTTTGTAATTACCTTAACAAGCTCCAGATATTTTTATTCACAGAAGGGATACTCCCTGATATACAGCTGCCTACCCCCTTCGTAAGTGCAGGTCCTAAGTGAGCTTTTTTCTCTGTTCCCTCACCACAATCCAGATTCTTTTGTGGAGTTACCAGTACAGTAACCATAGCAGGAAGTACTTAATTTATTAAGCTATTGCTTTTCTTAATCTCAGTGGAGATATTTAATGATAAACCACTACCTACGCAGCATTTTGATGTCGTTCTTAAATGAGCTTTTTTCTCCCTCCCCTCACCACAAATCAGATTTTTCTGAGGAGTTCCCAGTACATTATCCTTTCCCCTGTGTAATTACCTTGACAAGCTCCAGCTGTTTTTATTCTCAGAAGGGATACTCCCTGATATACAGCTGCCTACCCCCTTCTTAAGTGCAGGTCCTAATGAGCTTTTTTCTCTGTTCCCTCACCACAATCCAGATTCTTTTGCGGAGTTACCAGTACAGTATCCATACCAGGAAATACTTAATTTATTAAGCTACTGCATTTCTTAATCTCAGTGGAGATATTTACTGATAAACAGCTACCTATGCAGCATGTTCTTGTTGTTCCTAAATGAGCTTTTATCTCTCCCCCCTCACCACAAATCAGATTCTTCTGAGGAGCTCCCAGTACATTATCCTTTCCCCTGTGTAATTACCTTAACAAGCTCTAGCTGTTTTTATCTCAGAAGGGATACTCCCTGATATACAGCTGCCTAACCCCTTCGTAAGTGCAGGTCCTAAATGAGCTTTTTTCTCTGTTCCCTCACCACAATCCAGATTCTTTTGGGGAGTTACCAGTACAGTAACCATACCAGGAAGTACTTAATTTATTAAGCTACTGCTTTTCTTAATCTCAGTCGAGATATTTACGGACAAACAGCTACCAACGCAGCATGTTCATTTCGTTCCTAAATGAGCTTTTATCTCTCTCACCTCACCACAAATCAGATTCTTCTGAGCCGTTCCCAGTACATTATCCTTTCTTCTTTGTAATTACCTTAACAAGCTCCACCTGTTTTTATTCTCAGAAGGTTTACTCCCTGATATACAGCTGCCTACCCCCTTCGTAAGTGCAGGTCCTAAATGAGCTTTTTTCTCTGTTCCCTCACCACAATCCAGATTCTTAGGGGGGGTTACCAGTACAGTAACCATACCAGGAAGTACTTAATTTATTAAGCTACTGCTTTTCTTATTCACAGTGGAGATATTTACTGATAAACAGTTACCTACGCAGCATGTTCATGTCGTTCCTAAATGAGCTTTTATCTCTCTCCTGTCACCACAAATCAGATTCTTCTGAGGAGTTCCCAGTACATTATCCTTTCCCCTGTGTAATTACCTTAACAAGCTCCAGCTGTTTTTATTCTCAGAAGGGTTACTACCTGATATACAGCTGCCTACCCCCTTCGTAAGTGCAGGTCCTAAATGAGCTTTTTTCTCTTTTCCCTCACCACAATCCAGATTGTTTTGGGGAGTTACCAGTACAGTAACCATACCAGGAAGTACTTAATTTACTAAGCTACTGCTTTTCTTAAACTCAGTGGAGAAATTTACTGATAAAGAGCTACCTTAGCAGCATGTTCATGTCGTTCGTAAATGAGCTTTTATCTCTCTCCCCTCACCACAAACCAGATTCTTCTGAGGAGTTCCCAGGACATTATCCTTTCCCATGTGTAATTACCTTAAGAAGCTCCAGCTGTTTTTATTCTCAGAAGGTTTACTCCCTGATATACAGCTGCCTAGCCCTTCCTAAGTGCAGGTCCTAAATGAGCTTATTTCTCTGTTCCCTCACCACAATCCAGATTCTTTTGGGGAGTTACCAGTACAGTAACCATACCAGGAAGTACTTAATTTATTAAGCTACTGCTTTTCTTAATCTCAGTGGAGATATTTACTGATAAACAGCTACCTACGCAGCATGTTCATGTCGTTCCTAAATGAGCTTTTATCTCTCTCCCCTCACAACAAATCAGATTCTTCTGAGGAATTCCCAGTACATTATCCTTTCCCATGTGTAATTACCTTAACAAGCCCCAGCCGTTTTTATTCTCAGAAGGTTTACTCCCTGATATACAGTTGCTACCCCCTTCAAAAGTGCAGGTCCTAAATGAGCTTTTTTCTCTGTTCCCTCACCACAATCCAGATTCATTTGGGTAGTTACCAGTACAGTAACCCTACCAGGAAGTACTTAATTTATTAAGCTACTGCTTTTCTTAATCTCACTGGAGATATTTATTGATAAACAGCTACCTATGCAGCATGTTCATGTCGTTCCTAAATGAGCTTTTATCTCACTCCCCTCACCACAAATCAGATTCTTGTGAGGAGTTCCCAGTACATTATCCTTTCCCCTGTGTAATTACCTTAACCAGCTCCAGCTGTTTTTATTCTCAGAAGGCATACTCCCTGATATTCAGCTGCCTGCCCCCTTCGAAAGTGCAGGTCTTAAATGAGGTTTTTTCTCTGTTCCCTCACCACAAACCAGATTCTTTTGGGGAATTACCAGTACAGTAACCATGCCAGGATGTACTTCATTTATTAAGCTACTGTTTTCCTTAATCTCAGTGGAGATATTTATTGATAAAAAGCTACCTACGCAGCATGTTCATGTCGTTCCTAAATGAACTTTTATCTCTCTCCCCTCACCACAAATCAGATTCTTCTGAGGAGTTCCCAGTATATTATCCTTTCCTCTTTGTAATTACCTTAACAAGCTCCAGCTGTTTTTATTCACAGAAGGGATACTCCCTGATATACAGCTGCCTACCACCTTCGTAAGTGCAGGTCCTAAGTGAGCTTTTTTCTCTGTTCCCTCAAAACAATCCAGATTCTTTTGGGGAGTTTCCACTACAGTAACCATACCAGGAAGTACGTAATTTGTTAAGCTATTGCTTTTCTTAATCTCAGTGGAGATATTTACTCATAAACAGCTACCTATGCAGCATTTTCATGTCGTTCCTAAGTGAGCTTTTATCTCTCTACCCTCACCACAAATCAGATTCTTCTGAGGTGTTCTCAGTACATTATCCTTTCCCCTGTGTTTTACCTAAACAAGCTCCAGCTGTTTTTATTCTCAGAAGAGATACTCCCTGATATAGAGTTGCCTACCCCCTTCGTAAGTGCAGGTCCTAAATGAGCTTTTTTCTCTGTTCCCTCACCACAATCCAGATTCTTTTGGGGAGTTACCAGTACAGTAACCATACCAGGAAGGACTTAATTTATTAAGCTACTGCTTTTCTTATTCACAGTGGAGATATTTACTGATAAACAGTTACCTACGCAGCATGTTCATGTCGTTCCTAAATGAGCTATTATCTCTCTCCTGTCACCACAAATAAGATTCTTCTGAGGAGTTCCCAGTACATTATCCTTTCCCCTGTGTAATTACCTTAACAAGCTCCAGCTGTTTTTATTCTCAGAAGGGTTACTACCTGATATACAGCTGCCTACCCCCTTCGTAAGTGCAGGTCCTAAATGAGCTTTTTTCTCTTTTCCCTCACCACAATCCAAATTGTTTTGGGGAGTTACCAGTACAGTACCTATACCAGGAAGTACTTAATTTATTAAGCTACTGCTTTTCTTAATCTCAGTGGAGAAATTTACTGATAAAGAGCTACCTTAGCAGCATGTTCATGTCGTTCGTAAATGAGCTTTTATCTCTCTCCCCTCACCACAAACCAGATTCTTCTGAGGAGTTCCCAGTACATTATCCTTTCCCCTGTGTAATTACCTTAACAAGCTCCAGCTGTTTTTATTCTCAGAAGGTTTACTCCCTGATATACAGCTGCCTAGCCCTTCGTAAGTGCAGGTCCTAAATGAGCTTTATTCTCTGTTCCCACACCACAATCCAGATTCTTTTGGGGAGTTACCAGTACAGTAACCATACCTGGAAGTACTTAATTTATTAAGCTACTGCTTTTCTTAATCTCAGTGGAGATATTTACTGATAAACAGCTACCTACGCAGCATGTTCATGTCGTTCCTAAATGAGCTTTTATCTCTCTCCCCTCACAACAAATCAGATTCTTCTGAGGAATTCCCAGTACATTATCCTTTCCCATGTGTAATTACCTTAAAAAGCCCCAGCCGTTTTTATTCTCAGAAGGTTTACTCCCTGATATACAGCTGCTACCCCCTTCAAAAGTGCAGGTCCTAAATGAGCTTTTTTCTCTATTCCCTCACCACAATCCAGATTCTTTTGGGGAGTAACCAGTACAATAAACATACCAGGAAGTACTTAATTTATTAAGCTACTGCTTTTCTTAATCTCTGTAGAGATATTTACTGATAAACAGCTACCTATGCAGCATGTTCATGTCGTTCCTAAATGAGCTTTTATCTCTCTCCCCTCACCACAAATCAGATTATTCGGAGGAGTTTCCAGTATATAATCCTTTCCCCTGTGTAATTACCGTAACAATCTCCAGCTGTTTTTATTCTCAGAAGGTTTACTCCCTGATATACAGCTGCCTACCCCCTTCGTAAGTGCAGGTCCTAAAGGAGCTTTTTTCTCTGTTCCCTCACCACAATCCAGATTCTTTTGGGGAGTAACCAGTACAATAAACATACCAGGAAGTACTTAATTTACTATGCTACTGCTTTTCTTAATCTCACTGGAGATATTTACTGATAAACAGCTACCTATGCAGCATGTTCATGTCGTTCCTAAATGAGCTTTTATCTCTCTCCCCTCACTACAAATCAGATTCTTGTGAGGAGTTTCCAGTACCTTATCCTTTCCCACGTGTAATTACCTTAACAAGCTCCAGCTGTTTTTATTCTCAGAAGGCATACTCCCTGATATTCAGCTGCCTACCCCCTTCGAAAGTGCAGGTCTTAAATGAGCTTTTTTCTCTGTTCCCTCACCACAAACCAGATTCTTTTGGGGAGTTACCAGTACAGTAACCATACGAGGATATACTTCATTTATTAAGCTACTGCTTTCCTTAATCTCAGTGGAGATATTTATTGATAAAAAGCTATCTACGCAGCATGTTCATGTCGTTCATAAATGAACTTTTTTCTCTCTCCCCTCACGACAAATCAGATTCTTCTGAGGAGTTCCCAGTATATTATCCTTTCCCCTGTGTAATTACCTTAACAAGCTCCAGGTGTTTTTATTCTCAGAAGGTTTACCCCCTGATATACAGCTGCCTACCCCCTTCGTAAGTGCAGGTCCTAAATGAGCTTTTTTTCTGTTCCCTCACCACAATCCAGATTGTTTTGGGGAGGTACCAGTACAGTAACCATACCAGGAAGTCCTTAATTTATTAAGCTACTGATTTTCTTAATCTCAGTGGAGAAATTTACTGATAAAGAGCTACCTTAGCAGCATGTTCATGTCGTTCGTAAATGAGCTTTTATCTCTCTCCCCTCACCACAAACCAGATTCTTCTGAGGAGTTCCCAGTACATTATCCTTTCCCTTGTGTAATTACCTTAACAAGCTCCAGCTGTTTTTATTCTCAGAAGGTTGACTCCCTGATATACAGCTGCCTACCCCCTTCGTACGTGCAGGTCCTAAATGAGCTTTTTTCTCTGTTCCCTCACCACAATCCAGATTCTTTTGGGGAGTTACCAGTATAGTAACCATACCAGGAAGTACTTAATTTATTAAGCTACTGCTTTTCTTAATCTCAGTGGAGATATTTACTGATAAACAGCTACCTACGCAGCATGTTCATGTCGTTCCTAAATGAGCTTTTATCTCTCTCCCTTCACAACAAATCAGATTCTTCTGAGGAATTCCCAGTACATTATCCTTTCCCATGTGTAATTACCTTAACAAGCCCCAGCCGTTTTTATTCTCAGAAGTTTTACTCCCTGATATACAGCTGCTACCCCCTTCAAAAGTGCAGGTCCTAAATGAGCTTTTTTCTCTGTTACCTCACCACAATCCAGATTCTTTTGGGGAGTAACCAGTACAATAAACATACCAGGAAGTACTTAATTTATTACGCTACTGCTTTCCTTAATCTCTGTAGAGATACCTAGGCAGCATGTTCATGTCATTCCTAAATGAGCTATTATCTCTCTCCCCTCACCACAAATCAGATTCTTCTGAGGAGTTCCCAGTACATTATCCTTTCCCCTGTGTAATTACCTTAAGAAGCTCCAGCTGTTTTTATCTCAGAAGGTTTACTCCCTGATATACAGCTGCCTACCCCCTTCGTAAGTGCAGGTCCCAAATGAGCTTTTATCTCTCTCCCCTCACCACAAATCAGATTCTTCTGAGGAGTTCCAGGAACATTATCCTTTCCCCTGTGTAATTACCTTTATAAGCTCCAGCTGTTTTTATGCTCAGAAGGTTTACTCCCTGATATACAGCTGCCTACCCCCTTCGTAAGTGCAGGTCCCAAATGAGCTTTTTTCTCTCTTCCTTTTCCACAGTCCTGATTCTTTTGGGGAGTTACCAGTACAGTAACCGTACCAGGAAGTACTTAATTTATTAAGCTACTGCTTTTCTTAATCTCAGTGGAGATATTTACTGATAAACAGCTACCTAAGCAGCATGTTCATGTCGTTCCTAAATGAGCTTTTATCTCTCTCCCCTCACCAACAAACCAGATTCTTCTGAGGAGTTCCCAGTACTTAATCCTTTCCCCTGTGTAATTACCTTAACAACCTCCAGCTATTTTTATTCTCAGAAGTTTTACTCCCTGATATACAACTGCCTATCCCCTTCGTAAGTGCAGGTCCTAAATGAGCTTTTTTCTCTGTTCCCTCACCACAATCCAGATTCTTTTGGGGAGTTATCAGTACAGTAACCATAGCAGGAAGTACTTAATTTATTAAGCTACTGCTTTTCTTAATCTCAGTGGAGATATTTAATGATAAACAGCTAGCTACTCAGCATGTTCATGTCGTTCCTAAATGAGCTTTTATCTCTTTCCCCTCACCAAGAATCAGATTCTTCTGAGGAGGTCCCAGTGCATTATCCTTTCCCCTGTGTAATTACCTTTACAAGCTCCAGCTGTTTTTATTCTCAGAAGGTTTACTCCCTGATATACAGCTGCCTGATCCCTTCGTAAGTGCAGGTCCTAAATGAGTGTTTTTCTCTGTTCCCTCACAACAATCCAGATTCTTTTGGGGAGTTACCAGTACAGTAAACATACCCGGAAGTACTTAATTTATTAAGCTACTGCTTTTCTTAATCTCAGTGGAGATATTTAGTGATAAACAGCTACCTACGCAGCATGTTCATGTCGTTCCTAAATGAGCTTTTATGTCTATCCCCTAACCACAAATCAGATCTTCTGAGGAGTTCCCAGTACATTATCCTTTCCCCTGTGTAATTACCTTGACAAGCTCCAGCTGTTTTTATTCTCAGAAGGTTTACTCCCTGATATACACCTGCCTACGCCCTTCGTAAGTGCAGGTCCTAAATGAGCTTTATTCTCTGTTCCCTCACCACAATCCAGATTCTTTTGGGGAGGTACCAGTACAGTAACCATACCAGGAAATAATTTCTTAAGCAACTGCTTTTCTTAATCTCAATGTAGATATTTACTGAAAAACAGCTACCTATGCAGCCTGTTCATGTCGTTCCTAAATGACCTTTTATCTCTCTCCCCTCACCACAAATCAGATTCTTTTGAGGAGTTCCCAGTACATTATACTTTCCCCTGTGTAATTACTTTAACAAGCTCCAGCTGTTTTTATTCACAGAAGGGATACTCCCTGATATACAGCTGCCTACCCCCTTCGTAAGTGCAGGTCTTAAATGAGCTATTTTCTCTGTTCCCTCACCACAATCCAGATACTTTTGGGGAGTCACCAGTACAGTAACCATACCAGGAAGTACTTAATTTATTAAGCTACTGCGTTTCTTAATCTCAGTGGAGATATTTAATGATAAACAGCTAGCTACTCAGCATGTTCATTTCGTTCCTAAATGAGCTTTTTTCTCTCTCTCCTCACCACAAATCAGATTCTTCTGAGGAGTTCCCAGTACATTATCCTTTCCCATGTGTAATTACCTTAACAAGCTCCAGCTGTTTTATTCTCAGAACGTTTACTCCCTGATATACAGCTGCCTACCCCCTTCGTGAGTGCAGGTCCTAAATGAGCTTTTTTCTCTGTTCCCTCACCACAATCCAGATTCTTTTGGGGAGTTACCAATACAGTAACCATACCAGGAAGTACTTAATTTATTAAGCTACTGCTTTTCTTAATCTCAGTGGAGATATTTACTGATAAACAGCTACCTACGCAGCATGTTCATGTCGTTCCTAAATGAGCTTTTATCTCTCTCCCCTCACCACAAATCACATTCTTCTGAGGATTTCCCATTACATTATCCTTTCCCCTGTGTAATTACCTTAACAAGCTCCAGCTGTTTTTATTCTCAGAAGGTTTACTCACTGATATACAGCTGCCTACCCCCTTCGTAAGTGCAGGTCCTAAATGAGCTTTTTTCTCTGTTCCCTCACCACAATCCAGATTCTTTTGGGGAGTTACCAGTACAGTAACCATACCAGAAATTACTTAATTCATCAAGCTACTGCTTTTCTTAATCTCAGTGGAGATATTTCCTGATAAACAGCTACCTACGCAGCATGTTCATGTCGTTCCTAAATCAGCTTTTATCTCTCTCCCCTCACCACAAATCAGATTCTTCTGAGGAGTTCCCAGAACATTATCATTTCCCCTGTGTAATTACCTTAACAAGCTCCAGCTGTTTTTATTCTCAGAAGGTATACTTCCTGATATACAGCTGCCTACCCCCTTCATAAGTGCAGGTCCTAAATGAGCTTTTTTCTCTGTTCCCTCACCACAATCCAGATTCTTTTGGGGAGTTACCAGTACAGTAACCATACCAGGAAGTACTTAATTTATTAAGCTACTGCTTTTCTTAATCTCAGTGGAGATATTTACTGATAAACAGCTACCTACGCAGCATGTTCATGTCGTTCCTAAATGAGCTTTTATCTCTCTCCCCTCACCACAAATCACATTCTTCTGAGGATTTCCCATTACATTATCCTTTCCCCTGTGTAATTACCTTAACAAGCTCCAGCTGTTTTTATTCTCAGAAGGTTTACTCACTGATATACAGCTGCCTACCCCCTTCGTAAGTGCAGGTCCTAAATGAGCTTTTTTCTCTGTTCCCTCACCACAATCCAGATTCTTTTGGGGAGTTACCAGTACAGTAACCATACCAGAAATTACTTAATTCATCAAGCTACTGCTTTTCTTAATCTCAGTGGAGATATTTCCTGATAAACAGCTACCTACGCAGCATGTTCATGTCGTTCCTAAATCAGCTTTTATCTCTCTCCCCTCACCACAAATCAGATTCTTCTGAGGAGTTCCCAGAACATTATCATTTCCCCTGTGTAATTACCTTAACAAGCTCCAGCTGTTTTTATTCTCAGAAGGTATACTTCCTGATATACAGCTGCCTACCCCCTTCATAAGTGCAGGTCCTAAATGAGCTTTTTTCTCTGTTCCCTCACCACAATCCAGATTCTTTTGGGGAGTTACCAGTACAGTAACCATACCAGGAAGTACTTAATTTATTAAGCTACTGCTTTTCTTAATCTCAGTGGAGATATTTACTGATAAACAGCTACCTACGCAGCATGTTCATGTCGTTCCTAAATGAGCTTTTATCTCTCTCCACTCACCACAAATCAGATTCTTCTGAGGATTTCCCAGTACATTATCTTTTCCCTTGTGTAATTACCTTAACATGCTCTAGCTGTTTTTATTCTCAGAAGGTTTAATCCCTGATATACAGCTGCCTATCCCCTTCGTAAGTGCAGGTCCTAAATGAGCTTTTTTCTCTCTTCGCTCACCACAATCCAGATTCTTCTGGGGAGTTACCAGTACAGTAACCATACCAGGAAGTACTTAATTTATTAAGCTACTGCTTTTCTTAATCTCAGTGGAGATATTTACTGATAAACAGCTACCTAAGCAGCACGTTCATGTAGTTCCAAATGAGCTTTTATCTCCCTCCCCTCACCACAAATCAGATTCTTCTGAGGAGTTCCCAGTACATTATCCTTTCCCCTGTGTAATTACCTTAACAAGCTCCAGCTGTTTTTATTCTCAGAAGGTTTACTCCCTGATATACAGCTGCCTACCCCCTTCGTAAGTGAAGGTCTTAAATGAGGTTTTTTCTCTGTTCCCTCACCACAATCCAGATTCTTTTGGGGAGTTACCAGTACAGTAACCTTACCAGGAAGTACTGAATTTATTAAGCTACTGCTTTTTTTAATCTCAGTGGAGATATTTACTCATAAACAGCTGCCTATGCAGCATGTTCATGTCGTTCATAAATGAGCTTTTATCTCTCTCCCCTCACCACAAGTAAGATTCTTCTGAAGAATTCCCAGTACATTATCCTTTCCCCTGTTTATTTATCTGTATAAGCTCCAGCTGTTTTTATTCTCGGAAGGTTTACTCCCTGAAATACAGTTGCCTACCCCCTTCGTAAGTGCAGGTCCTAAATGTGCTTTTTTCTCTGTTCCCTCACCACAATCCAGATTCTTTTGGGGAGTTACCAGTACAGTACCATAACAGAAATTACTTAATTTATTAAGCTACTGCTTTTCTTAATCTCAGTGGAGATATTTCCTGATAAACAGCTACCTACGCAGCATGTTCATGTCGGTCCTAAATGAGCTTTTATCTATCTCCACTCACCACAAATCAGATTCTTCTGAGGAGTTCCCAGTACATTATCCTTTCCCCTGTGTAATTACCTCAACAAGCTCCAGCTGTTTTTATTCTCAGAAGGTTTACTCCCTGATATACAGCTGCTTACCCCCTTCGTAAGTGCAGGTCCTCAATGAGCTTTTTTCTCTGTTCCCTCACCACAATCCAGATTCTTTTGGGGAGTTACCAGAACAGTAACCATACCAGGAAGTACTTAATTTATTAAGCTACTGCTTTTCTTAATCTCAGTGGAGATATTTACTGATAAACAGCTACCTACGCAGCATGTTCATGTCGTTCCTAAATGAGCTTTTATCTCTCTCCCCTCACCACAAATCAGATTCTTCTGAGGAGTTCCCAGTACATTATCCTTTCCCCAGTGTAATTACCTTAACAAGCTCCAGCTGTTTTTATTCTCAGAAGGTTTACTCCCTGATATAATGCTGCCTACCCCCTTCGTAAGTGCAGGTCCTAAATGAGCTTTTTTCTCTGTTCCCGAACTGTCGGGAGCCAAGCTAGCAGCTACGCTCATCCTGACCTCTGGCTGTGCCGATGTCGCTAAGATGTCTCGAGCCAAACTTGCACCTAGGTTCATTTTCACCTCTGGCTGTGCTGTTACCGCCAGGATATGCTAAAGGCAAAGTCCTCAGCCACTGTCCTGAATTGCTTTGCTATGTCCCCACCTTCCTATGTCCGCTGGAGTAGATTCCTATGTTAATCAATCTTGTCCTGTGTTTACTGTAATCAAATGTTGCAAACTTCAAAGACTCTTTATGTTCTGGAATTTTAACAACCCTATGCTATTCCCTGGTTCCAAAACTGCATATAAGCTGGAAGTTAAGAATAAACTGTTGCTGCAGTCTTGAGGTTCAACCTCATGGCTGCAGACCTCCCGTACCCCATCTTTGTCTCTTGTCTTTTTTCTCTTGCCTTATTTTTCCTTTTCCATATCCCTGCCGCCCCTCAGTCAGGATTTCTGTTCCCCTTCCGGCTGGCCCGGCAGGTTTGGCGCCTGGAACAGGGACTTGAAGACCTGGGATCGACGGCGAGTGACCCCCGCTCAGGTAAGGACGTCCGAATACTTGGGAAGGAGAGCGGGAGGAGAGTGTATTGTCGGGAGTAATAAATTATGGGACAAGGTAATAGCCGCATGCTATACATGCAGGCCCCCAAAGGCATGCTTAATGCCCGGGCAGTGAAAGTTGGCCAATGTAACTTAGAACGTTTCTTTTATTTTATTGAGAAAGCATGCCCCCAGTTCCTGGAGGAAGGAACCAATAACTTAGAAACTTGTTAGAAAATTGGAAAAAAAAAAAAAGGGAACATTATGATGCAACTGGCCCTGAGAAAACCTCAGTGGATGCTATTATTCTTTGGTATCTGGTCCGAGATTGCTTAGATCCTAGACATGAATAGATTAAATTCAATCAGTCGATTGGAGAAACTGAACAGGGACCTGATGAGTGTTGCCCAGCTTTGGGAGCATATGCTGCTGCCTGGGAAGAGCTGAGAAAATTAACAAGACCTGAACCCACTGAGCTAGACATTAAGGAAGACTCAGATGGCTCAGACTCTGAGGAGAAATTATTCAATAAGCCTATTAAAGATAGATTGACCTATGTTGAGACTATGTTAAAATCAGTTATAGCTCTATTGTCACAGCTTCATCCAGAACAACAAACTCCTTTAAAGGGAGTCCTGGCAGACTTACAGCTCTCCTAGATGCAGGCTGATAGCAGGGGGAAGGGACCTGAGGCTAGGGAAATGCTAACACCACCAAGGTAACTTGTCCTGACCGAGCGCTCTATTTCCATCCTCCAGGACAGATTTGAAACCCCAACCAGGGTGAGTGACCATTAGACTGGAGCTTACATTTTCCATAAATCCACTGGGCTAGGTCAAGGAGATCAGCAATTGTGGGTGTTTGGAGATAACTGATCTCTAGTTCAGCTCAGCAGGTTGCTCGTCAAGTCTAAATTGTTTCAGGAAAGCTGCTCAAGTTTGAGCCCAATCATATATATTTGGAATATTTTGCAGGACTTACCTAACTTCTATGAGCGCTCAGGCAGATGAAGTTCTCTCTGTCTCTTTTTCTGTCTCCCTCTAAACTCTGCCTGCCTGCCTGTGACATAGGATGGGTATTGATATTTGTTTAACATCTGCTTTAAAAGACTCAAAGAAAGGTTTTCTATTCTTGTTATTGATGTTTAAGTTGTGGAGATTCAGTTAAATTCTGCTTGTTTGGCTAAATCATAAGCTTTCTCTAGCATTGAGCACATGGTAGACAATAGGACTGGTTGGAGTGAAAGCCTGCCCATCCCCCAGGTGACAAGCATGCCAAATTTCTGGAGGCTGGGCAGAGACTTGGAGTCCTGTGGCCTTGCATTTCAAAGGTGCCTTACAATTCAAATGCTGAAAGATGAAGGTGTCTTACTGTGAGCTCACTGTCTGTGTTTATACCCTGTCTCCCATATGCTCCCTTTGTGAGCTAAACTGGTTTCTCAAAATTTGGCTTCTCAGATGATCTGAAAATTTTGGTTTGCTGAAAAGTTTTTTTTTGTTTGTTTGTTTGTTTGTTTGTCTACTATCTAACCACGTGGTTCTAGAATATAGGCAAAATAATATCATTTGCCACTGGAATTCCAGAAAAACTTACATGGCCAATTAAAGAACAATTCTAAGCGTGCCCAAAACGTGTGCACATTGTCTGTATGTGTATGTATGTCTATGTCTATGTCTATGTCTATGTCTATGTGTTGGTAAAACTTAAAAACAAAACAAAAAACAGGTTTTAAGCCTAAACTGATATGTTTGGGAACAAACAAATGTGTCTAAGAAAAACTCCAAAAGGTTTTAATATACAGCACGTGATATAAGTGCAATGATGTACAACCAGTATGTTATTCTTTATGTCTATCTATGCTAAGAGTCAAGTGTACATCTAATCCTGACAATTCTTTGGTATAGACTAAGATTTTGCTTCTCCATTTTTTTTCTCTTTTTTCGTTGTGCTTTCATAAACTCTTTAAGATCAAGGGACCAGAGTCATTTTGAAATAACTGCACAGGTGTGACTATTAACCTAAATTTTCTGGACCCAAAATTAACATTTTGCTTTATAGGATACAGGTTGACATGTGTGCTAGCTGAGTGGACCGTGGCAGTCTATGGCTACAGAAAGCTGCCTCCACAGCCGGCTTCCAAACTGGGAGTTGTTTGTGACTCAGAAACTGCCCTGGCTGCTACAGAGAGCAGACTTGGTTAGCCTTCAATCTGTGTGGATTTTGTGACTAGAAAGATGGTTAAAGGCCCAAGCCTTCTAAAATCTGTTTAAAAATGCCCTTAACCAGTCTGTGTAGAAATTTACAGGCAACAAGCAGGAAATGTGACAGCCTATCCAGGGAACTCTACTAAAAAATTATCCAGATGCAAACCATCTCTCCTGCTGGCCTGCTAATTTGGGATGGAAGACACAGCCACTTCAGATCCACTGAAGCTGAGACTTATTGTTATTCATTTGTTTTCTCTTTCACGTGCCAGTAAGGTAAGGTTAAATAATATGATTAGATTTAATGACACTTGGACCCCATTCAGTCTGCCGTTCTTTAAGTGTTACAACAAAACTCTGGGAACTACTTGTTGGTCAATACTTAGCAACTTACAAGTAAACTCTACTCCTTTTGTTCTCCTGTTGCTTTATTTGGAAATAAAAAGGGGCTTTATTGGATAAGACTCCTTGGACAGTTAAAACAAGATCTCACCTCTTTTGGGTTAATAATAGCTAGTGAAAAGGTACAAGAGCATCCTCCGTATACTTATCTTGGTCATATTTTGGGTCCTTATTATTTTACTAGCCAGAAATTACAGGTTAAGACATCTCATTTGCGTACTTTGCATGATTTTCAAAAATTTCTGGGAGATATTAATTGGCTTCACCCTTACCTTAAATAGTCCACAGCTAAATTAAAACCCTTATTTGATCTATTAAAAGGTGAGAAAGGAGTTTTGGGTCCTCAGACATATTTTGGGTTCAAAACATAAACTGGGAAAGGCCCGAGCTTACAATCTATATACAAGAAAAGCCCTTCCGAGGTCTGTTAGATACAGGAGCAGATGTGTCTGTGATAGCCAAGAGACATTGGCCTTCCAACTGGCCTCTTACTGCGTCTCTTACATCCTTGTAGGGGATTGGCCATGCCGCAGACACCCAACAAAGCAGTGCCATCCTTAACTGGAAAAATGGTGAGGGGCATTCTGGGACTTTCCAGCCTTTTGTATTAGATCATTTGCCCATAAATTTGTGGGGCAGAGATATTATGGAAAAAATGGGAGTTTATTTGTTTAGCCCTAGTGACGCAGTCATTTGTCAACTCCTAAGTCAAGGGCTACTGCCTTCAGGAGGATTGGAAAGCCATCAGCAAGGGATTAGAGAACCCATTCAACCTCAGCCCCGACCTCCTAGACAAGGGCTGGGATATTTTTAACGGGGGTTGCTGCTCGTCCTGTCCCTCATGCCGATCCTATCACATGGTTATCAGACACTCCGGTGTGGGTGGATCAGTGGCCCCTATCAATTGAAAAGATTGTTGTTGCCCAACAGCTGGTGCAGGAACAGCTGGACTTGGGCCACATTGCTCCTACTACTTCCCCATGGAATTCACCTATTTTTGTTGTTAAAAAGAAATCTGGCAAATGGAGACTCCTACAGGATCTCCGGCGAGTGAATGCCACCATGGAACTTATGGGGGCATTACAACCAGGCTTGCCCTCTCCTATGGCAATTCCTCAAAATACATACAAAATTATAATTGACTTAAAAGATTGTTTTTATACCATACCTCTTGCTCCTCAAGATTGCAAACGCTTTACATTTATTGTCCCCTCTACTAATTTTAAAGAACCCATGAAACGGTACCATTGGCTAGTGTTGCCTCAAGGCATGGCGAATAGCCCCAACTTGCGTCAAAGCTTTGTAACATGGGCTCTCTCTCTTCTACTTGCCAAAATTTTCCTTCTGTTTGGTCTGTTGAAGGGGGACCCTGACCCTACATCTCCCAGAGAAATGACAACTGAAGCAGCAAAAGCCTTGAGCATAGTAAATTCTGCCATTTCTTCCCAACATATAAATTATATTGATTACTCAGCCCCTTGGGAAGCTTATATTTTAACTATATCTCATTCTCCAACAGCGGTCCTTTGGCAGAAGGGACCCCCTTTTGTGGTTTTCCTTGCCTGCTACTCCTTCAAAAGTATTAATTCCTTATTATGAATTGGTAGCCACCTTAGTCCATATGTGCCGTGTGGAATCTTGTAAGTATCTTGGACGAGATCCACAGGTTATTTATATCCCCTATACTTTACAACAGCAAAAATGGCTTTATACTCATTGTGATTCCTGAGCCATTGCTTGGGCCAATTGTGTGGGCACAATTTCACATCATTGTCCCTCCAACAAATTACTTCTCTTTGCCTCTTCTTACCATTAAGTGAGGACAATGCTATTACGGATGAGGCTACCCAAATTTTTCTTTCTCAAATTGACTTGGCAAAGCAATCACATGCTGCCCACCATCAAAACAGTCGTGCCTTATGTCAGCAATTTCATATTACTCGTAAAGCAGCTTGTCAAATTGTAAAAACTTGTCCCAACTGTGCTACCTTCCTGCCTGTGCCCTCCAATGGGATTAATCCTGGAGGCTTAGCGGCTAACCATGTGTGGCAAATGGATGTTACCAACATCCTCTCTTTTGGACGGCTCCGCTTTGTCCATGTTACCATAGACACTTACTCTAATTTTATTATGGCTACTCCTCTTAGCGGGGAAGCTGGCAAAACATTGTATCTCCCATGCCTTACACTGCTTTGCTACTATGGGACTTCCTAAACAAATTAAAACTAATAATGGTCCAGGATATGTTGGACAAACTTTTCAAACTTTTTACAAATCTTACCAAATTGTTCACTCTACAAGAATTCCCTATAACCCTCATGGTCAAAAAATTGTCAAACGGGCCAACGGTTTGTTAAAACACCAAACTTCTAAATTAAAAGGGGGGGAAACTATACCCCTTCTCTCCTGTTAATATACTTTCTTATACTTTATTCATACTAAATTTTTTAAATTTGGATTGCAATGGCCACTCCGCAGCACAGCGGTTCTGGGAAAAGAGAGAGCAAAGAGCTTTTGCCCAAGTTAAGTGGAAAGATCCTTTAACAAGTGCTTGGCACAGGCCCGATCCGGTACTGACATGGGGTCGAGGACATGTCTGTGTTTTTTCACAGGATGAAAATGATGTCCGCTGGCTACTTGAGCGTTGTGTTCGGATTGTGGAAACTCATCAGAACGGTACAAGCGCTGACCCACTGGGCTTATGTGCCAGATCCACCGATTGTGCACCCCGCGACCTGGGAGGGAGCTGAGGTGTTTGTCCATGTCAACAGATCAGCGTACGGTACAGCTCCAGACCCTTTTGTCCAGCACGTTAAGATGGGAGATTTTGCAGCTTCTGGCATTGGAACCCCTTTATGTTTTACAACTGACTCCAACAGTTATATTCCAGGCTGTACTGTGATGCAATCCATAAAATATAGAATTTGGATTCCTGATAATAGTCAAGTATATAATATACAAATGACTTCATTGCCTACTGGGTTTCCTGTACATGCCAATTCTACCTTGTCCTTCATGATACTCGCTGCATCAACTCCTCTCAATTTGTAGAATCCACGGAGAACTGCACCCCGTAAAGTGTAGGCATGATCACCCTTTTATAACCAATATTTCAGGAACTAATTCTCAGCTGATGGACTGGTCTGGAGCTAATCTCACCAATAAGTTCAACCCAGGTCTGTGGTGGATGAATGGACGACCTCAACACCATGTCTGGATGTTAGTGGCTGCTCTGAATAATATCTCCTGGCCCACTTCTACTTTTAAAAAATATTATGAGTTGTGTAACACCCCCTTATGCTATTATGTATGGACCTTTTAATATTTCTATAGGAGCCATGTACTTCGATGTTACCTGCACTAACTGTTCTTTTACAAATTGCTTGTATAGTGGTCTTACTGATTCTGTAATTATTATTAAGCAACCACCATTTGTTATGCTTCCTGTAAACTTATCTGAAGCTTGGTATGAAGAAACAGGTATTCAAGTGTTAAAACATTTAAAAGAACTTATGCGCCCTAGACGATTTGTAGGGCTACTAATAGCAGGAATTTTAGCCTTTATTTCCTTAGCTGCCTCTGCTGCAGCGGCTACTATGGCTTTAACACAAAATGTGCAGACAGCTCACTATGTCAATCAGCTTGCTCATAATAACACGCAAGCCCTGCACTTTCAAGGCAGGATTGATGATAAGGTAGAACAAAAATTAGAAGCATTGTATGAATCTGTGTTGTCTCTGGGAGAACAAATTCGTGCCTTACAAACTTTGCAACGGGTGCGCTGTCATGCCGTGTTTGACTTTATTTGTGTGACCCTCCATAAGTATAATGGGTCGAGCTATCCTTGGGAACAAGTTGTAGCACATCTAAATGGTATTTGGCACCATAATAACTTGTCCTTAGATCTCTTTCAACTCCATAGACAAATAGCCGGACTAGAACAAGCTCCACCTTTGGACTTTAAGTGGCAGAAACAGCAAAAGAACTGTTTGAACAACTTCAACAGTATGTCCCTTCCTTATCTAACGTTAAGGGGCCACTAATGACATTGCTCGGCCCAGGGATACTTTTGCTGATGGCTTGCCTATGTCTTCCTTGCATTGTACGCATATTGCAAAACTCTTTCATGAGTTTAGCCAGCCAGCTCCATAAGGTCAAGCTCCAAGTAAATGAATTTCCCCCGAGAGGAACCGCAGCCAGAGACGGGTATGAGGCAGTGCCAGCCTAGACCGACCTAAGACAGGGCCTTCAGCACTGCTCTGAAGTTGTTCCCTAAGACGGGT
>NW_025959441.1:0-42771 GCF_023159225.1 Perognathus longimembris pacificus | reverse complement strand
TATATATATGGATTTTAGGTTTTGTTTTTAGGAAATCCACCTCTTCCTTTAGTATATGACAACAAAGAGGAAAGGGTCACGTTTCTCTTCTCTTACATACCACTATACCTCAGCACAAGAAAATGTTGAATGACCTAATGTGTGTGTTTCTGAGATCCTTTATAATATATTTTTTATCTATTAAAGAATTAAAAGAAAGGAAATTGTATAAGGGAGACAGGGCAAGTATACTTGAAAACTTAAGGAAGACTGTGCAATTGATTCTTTCTAGAGAGAAACTCCAGAAGTGGGAGGCCCAGTTAACATTATTTCTATAAGGGTAAAGCGACCCTTATCTCATATATATCACGGTAGATTCATTAATAGGAACTTCGCTTCCCAAAATATCCTTTGTTTAATTCACTGACAGCAGAAATAATGCAGTCTCTCTCCTACAGCCTGTGTTAGAGATGACTCAAAATCTCTACCATCTGCCACCCAGGCAAGTGCAACAATGGCATTATCTGTACCAGAGCCTCAGTGTGGTTACAGTATATATGGTTATTCACACATTATCAACTTATTGCCTGAATGTGATAAAATCTTGGAGATAGGAATGCTTTACTAATTAACATACCACTCAGAGTATCTTGAAGCTACCAATCAGTAAGTACCTTCTGAAGTGGTTTCTTAACCCAATTGCCCATGGCTCAAATTATACTGAATTAATATAAACATAGACTTTGACTGAACACTAGGTTCAAACCCAAACTTCTACTTCGGGACGTTGTTCATTTGTAGGCACCTCCTCCTGTCGCTTGCTTGTGGAAATTCACTCAGGGAGAGACAGGATCTCAGAAAGTCTAAATCCTATGGATTATGGAGGTTGAGCTGTATCTACACATTAGTCTTCCCCTTCCCCAAAGCATTGGTTTTTTCAAAGAATATTCACATTCATTACCAAGTAAATTTCCCAACAACTGGGTTTCAGGAAAGGGCAGGTCTCAAAGCCTTTATCTCATGGCCTTCTCTTTATTGTTTTCTTTACACTGGGATGTTCATACTTCACTAAGGCCAGCCATTTACCCTGGTCTCATTGGAGCTGTGGCTACAGTCTTCAAATAATGGCTGGCAAGAGTAAGCATCCATTTTACCTTCAAAATAAAATCCTACAAATTATTGCTAAAATAAAAGTGTACCTGCCAAAGAAAAGAACTCACGGAAAATTTTAGTATAGCAAAGGGTGGTCAATACCTTCTAAGAACTAATTCTTGGGTTGTACAAGTTTCTAATATTAGTTACTTATGAGTTCTGTGCACTGAGCTTGAGAACTTTGGGGTATTCTATTTACACTTAGATAATGAAAGCAAATTTTAAAAATACACAGATATGTATTCTCATCTATAAATGTGGTTAAGTTTCAGCCTGTATGAAGTTGTCCATGAATTTCATATACATCTCATATCCAATACCTTCATCATGATCTGAGCTGTCCTTCATCTGATCAGAAACGAATCCTTGTCCCTTAGCTTCCATTTGAATTCTTAGTTAAGGTTTGCTGTTTTCCTCTGAAGTTATCACTCCCTAGCTTCAATGTGATTAATTTGTAATTAATGTTATTAACACATTCTAGTATCTTTCACCTTCAAATGCAAAGTACTCCCTAAACTTTTTTTTGTTTTGCCTTTTATAACTTTTTCCAATGGCTGCCCCATTCCTCTGCTTTGTTTGGTAGCAAAGGTCTTCAACAAATTTATTTGCTTAATTCATTTTCTCATTTGCCAGCCTCTCTTTTTTCCCTCACTCCTACTGTTGTTGAAGCCGATCTTTAAAGGTCGCTAACAATCTCCATCATGCCAGTTTCAAAGGTCAAGTCACCAGCTCTCTTTGGAATTACAATGTCAGCAGCTTTTCAGTATTATACACTTGCAATGCTTTTTAAAAATTTTCCTCACTTGGCATCAAGGTCGCCTGCCCTCTCCTTTCCTCCATCATCTCTGTCATCTCGGCAGGTTCCTTTTTCTTCTTTTCTTTCTTGTTTCTCCTTGAAGATTTTGCAGAGTTGTGGCCATCCCCTCTTTCTATCTAGAGTTTGTTCTTGGAGTCTGTATCCAAGTCCAGAGCCTCGCAGACATAGTTTGTAAGTGACTTACAGCAACATGAATGCTGACATTTTCTGTTGATTTCCAAGTTAATATCTCCCATTGACCTCTAATAATCATATCACACTTACCATGTCTAAACCGAAAATTCAAAACCATTGTGTTTCAAAATTCTTCTCCTACTCCTCCTCATGTCAGTAAATTGTGACACCAGGCACTCAACTATTCTTCTATTTTCCTTGTGTTGCACTGACAATCTATGAGTATGTTTATCAATTAAATCTTCACAATTCAGGACCAATATGACCACTTTTAACCACCTTTCTGTTTGCTCCTACCTCATTCAAGATCTTAAGAACACTTACATTGTTAAAATATCCTTCTGACCAGTGCCTCTTACACATAAATATTCTCTCTACAGGAGCTGGTACAACTGTTGTAAGTTGAATTCTGTCTGTGCAACACATATTACAAGGATAACCTCCTACTATTTCTGAATGTAGCTGTATTCAGAGATAAAGTGATCATCGAAGTAATAAAATTGAGTTCTCCAGTGTGCTCCTTAAAAGAAATAGTGCCTGTACGGAAAGTATGTGTAGACTCAAAGGCGCACAAAAGGAAGGCCATGTAAAGGCTTAGGGAGAAGAGAGCCACCTACTGCTAAGGCAGAAGTCCCTAGCAGCATAAAGTCAGATCTGCTTCCAGAACTGTGCAAACATTTCCATCCCTGAAGATCCTGGTTGGTGGCACTTCAACACTACTTCCTCACCCTACAAATGCAATAATCTGTCAGCAGCGTAAATCATACCATTTCACTCCATGGTACAAACTTCTAAAAGTTCTTAGTGTTGTCACAAATTATACTAACTCTTTCATCCATTTCAACCATTCCTTAGCCTATCTTGTTTGATGGTATTATTTTTCTTCAAATAATTCCTCATTCATCTTCAGTTATATTGTCCCTTTATTACTTCTAGAACATTTCAGCCTCAAGAGCTTTGTTTTTATTTTTTCTCTCCTTCCTTCCTTCCTTCCTTCCTTCCTTCCTTCCTTCCTTCCTTCCTTCCTTCCTCCCTCCCTCCCTCCCTCTCTCTCTCTCTCTCTTTCTTTCTTTTTTTCTTGTTCTGTGAAACCTCAAGATACTGGCTTCTATGGAGCTCTCACTTTGCATAATTTTGGACTCTCGAATCTTCAGAGACCTACTTTGTCAATCATTTCTAAAACAAATTTCCCCAACATGATCTCCTTATCATTTTATTCTGATGTTTTTGTCTTCATATATCTCATTTCTATCTGAAATACTCTGTTTCTTTTGTCTATCCATTATAGTAGAAAGTATAATCTGTAATGTTGCTTTTCTTGACTTACTTATTCTTTCTAAAAATATATGACCTTACAAAACTGTGTGTGAAATTATTTTGCCATTATCTTGAACTGGGCACTTAATAAGAGGTAGTTGAACTAGTGAACTTCTTTGCATTTAGGTCTTGTTCTTGTGCATTGTTTCTGAGCTTTTTAAGCTGTCAAATGTCACATGACAGCAATAGTTCACCTTTGCTACATGCTGACCAATGCTGATCATTGAGCTAAGGACTTAAACAGGTGTTATTCAATAGGATAGTTAGATTGTGTTACTCCTTGAAGAGATTCTCACAGACCTGATTAAAAGAATGAGGTGACATCTTACTATCTCTACTTGTTATAGTTTCTGAGAATGGCCAGATTAAGAAAGGGTGACTGCCATGGACCCCTTTGTGAACCTTGGGGCCAGCTTTGCATAAGAAACTCAGTGTAATGCAAGGATTGGATAACTGATACACTTGCTTTCTGACATTTGGCCATTGCTTCTCTGGCCTACTTTACCTGAGCCAGGTGCTCAGCTGAAAGTGACAGGAATGGTGGACAGATCGCTGACTGTTTTGATGAAGTTTCTCCTGTTTTCACTGAGAATTACTTGATGAGTCACAGTGAAATCATTTATGGAGACCAGATTCTGACTAGACCTACCTTCTGGTTCAACTAGACATTCAGATGGTCACTGAAAATTGTAGCTATCATCCACTTCACCCCAGTGTTTGAATTCTTATCTCTAGATGCAGGGACATAAGACAAGTAAAATAGGAATGAGATAATATGAAACAGTAAATAATGCAACAAATAAAAACCCTAGTATTCTATCTCCTTTACAAGACAGTTTGTAGAGCCAATCCCATTTAATATTAATAGATATTAAAAGATAGAATGTCTCAATCACATTATTATTCCAGAAAGAAGAAACCTGAGATTAGCCTATTTCATTACCAATATAGGTCATGCCCTGTCCAAGAATCCTATCTCTGTTCACAATCAGCCCATAAGATTTCTACAATAGAAAGGTTTGGAGAAAACCTTAATGAGTAATGAAAATATCACACACTTTATAGCAGCCATCTGGAGAGGTCGACATTACTTATTTGAGATCGTTAAAATGTGGAATTTAAGTAAATCCCCAACCCAAGGGATAAGCCACACTTCAATGTAGGCCCAGCTGCCTGTCCTCCTATTGTTCCCTGTCCCAAGATTCATCTCCTCCGGGGTCTGGATCAGTACCTCTCCTCTAAATACCCCCACCATCCCATTCACTGCAAAACTAACAATAGCCTTCATCACTCCTCCATAACTGTTGAGAACCATTCTCTTTGCAGGGCCCTGTTCTAGTGACAAGGAAGCCACCTCTCAGATTGCATGAATACTGGCCGACACATTTCCAGTTCTTGCAGAAATGACTAAACCAGAGGTTCATTGGAAGTGAGCCATAGTCGTTGGGTATGTTCTCAGAGCCTGTGCCAAAGACTCAGTTTCTCCAGTAAAAAGTTTTCCATTCCTATAGACATGTAGTGAGATGTGGGCCATACTGACAGAGTCTGGAGAACTATGGTGTTTCCTCACAATGAGCAATGGAAATGCACAACTCAGTATTGCACAGTTCTTGGTTACAAACCAAAGACACTGTGTCACACCCACTACAGTGCATCCTGATAATAGAACTCCAAGGTGGTTAATACACTACAGTCTCACACCTAACAAGCAACATTCTTGTTTTTGTAAATCCAAAGCCTCTGCCTTGTCCATGCTCAGAGTACATCCACCGGAGCTGATGGGGAAGTGGAAGCCACATATAAAAGAGTTCATGCTGTTCCACTTGTTACTTACTCCTTGAATCCACTGAAACACTTCAGTCTTCTTACACCATGGGAAGCCCTGTTTGGGGGGGGGGAGGTGTAGAGGCTGGGGAGGTGGGTAATTTGTGCTGCTATTGTTTTTCCACGAAACATTAGGTTATTTGTGGATATTATTCCCCATAGTGTGAACAATATGAGCTATTTTTCCACAACTGGCCTGGTTGACCCTGCGGCCAGCAATTTTCTGACTCTCAAACCCAGTGGGCCCAGGCCATTCAGGCAAATTCCAGGTGGCCCTGGAATAGGAGGCCTGATGGCTTCTAACTAGGACTCATACCCTTCCAAGCAGGAATCGTGAAAGAGTGTGTGCCAAGAATCAAGGAAGAGGAGGACAAAGTCTTTCTTCCTGCTCAGTGTTTTCTACAAGGTGACAGTCATTCAGAGACTGCAAATTGGTCGTGATAGCAGCTCCACAAAGAGCCTCCAGGGAGAGATAGCTTGTGGTGAGGTGGGGTGGGGGACACAATGTTTTGGACAGAGGATCTGTACCTGCCTTGTCACAAGTAGTGATGGGCTGTGTTACACAAAGCACATTGGGCCAAGTCTCAAAGAAACACAAAGCTGAGTGTGTCTGCCTTGGTTATGAATATTTTCTGTGAAATTTCAGAGATCAAATGAGAAAAAGATACGGAGATATGATATTAAATTGGACAATGGAAACAAATATACCAAGCTTTCAGCTCATCAGAATAATTACACAGAAAAAAATTATCCTTATTTCCTTTTTTTTTTTTTTTTTTTGGCCAGTCCTGGGCCTTGGACTCAGGGCCTGAGCACTGTCTCTGGCTTCTTCCCGCTCAAGGCCACTCTGCCACTTGAGCCACAGCGCCGCTTCTGGCCGTTTTCTGTATATGTGGTGCTGGGGAATCGAACCTAGGGCCTCGTGTATCCGAGGCAGGCACTCTTGCCACTAGGCTATATCCCCAGCCCTATCCATATTTCCTTTCGCCAGTGAGTAAACACAAAACTCAGAACACATCAGAAGGCACGAAAAGAGGAGCAATTGAAAATGATGTTTCATTTGGCAGTGTACAGAAAGGTCCTTCTTCCTATGGGGAGACAGAGGTGAGAGTTGGGATGCACAACAACTAAAAATAAATTAAAGGAAACCTTCAGGGACATGATGGAGCTCGACGAAGAAGAGATAAACTCAGATGACTCTACTTTTGGAAATTATGTTAAGTGAACTTTTACAACAGGTGTGGCTAAGAAAGTATTGAGTTTTGTTCAGCACTGACACAGGTCCTAGAACTCTCACGTGCAGGAATCTAAAGGTGTGAGTCACAGATTCTTCATGCAAATCACTTAAAATGCTTATGACAAACATCCTTGAATCCTCTTCCTATGGTACTGACTCACAATCTCTTGGAATGAAACCAAGAGTCTGCATAATAACAAATTTCCTGGGTGGTACTAACGTAGAGTATATTTAGAGAATTACTCTTTTGATCACTACTTTCACATGCGGTGTTACCTTAGATATCTGGAGCATACTCATTCGTCTGTCCTACTCTTGAAGAAAATGATTTATCATTAAATCACTGAGGTTGGGTGATGATATTTGCAAAGGCTTCACAGGACATTCCTAAACTCTAACAAGTTTAGACCCACTTATTTAGGTCTCCCTTTTATGTGTGACAGCTAGGACTCTATCCAGGTAGAATGGCCAGATAAAACACAAGTCAATCAATTAAATGTGAATTTCAGAAAAATAACGAATCTACCTTTATCGATGTGCACATTGCAATTATTACATGGAATAGCTGGTGGTAAAAAAACAAATCTAACTATTTTGTGCATCTAGCAAACTTAAGTGCAGATATCACAAACTCCAAAGCTCCTCCCCTTTTAATTAGTCCATAGTTGTCTTTGTGTCCCATTTAAAGGATAGTTGAAATTTGTATAGGATACACTTATTTCTAAAAAGATCACACAGACATCTCCTAATAAACATCAATTAATAGAACTGTACAAGCGCTGCTGAAAACATAATATGAGGTGAAAATATGTTGATATGAGGATTGTTGTGTTTTGTTTTGGATGGTACAAAAAATTACCACAAATGTGGTAGATTAAAGTAATACAATACTTAGTATGTTTGAATTATGTTTCAAACACTCTCCAGAGACTCAGTGAACTGAAACCATGGCATCTCTGCAGGCTCTGGAGAAATTATTGTTTCCTTGCCTCTTAGTCATCTAGAGACTAGCCACATCCCTGGATTCAGGGCCACCTTTCTCCATCTTCAAAGCAAGTGGGGCTACAACTCTTTGACTATCCCAGTAGAGTCTCCTTCTGAAAACAGCTGGGAAAATTGGTCCCCTTGGATATTTGGCCCACCTGCACAATTCAGGACTATCTCCTCACCTCAAGGTCTGACTTTCTTCACATGTTCAGAGTCAGCCACAGATTCATGTTGGAACTATACAGATTTCTGGAACTAGAGTGTCATTCTCTCTCTGCTTGCGGGATGGAGGACATTCTTCTAGTGATTGCATCCCTTAAGTTATTTGGAAGTAAGATGTAATGAAATTGTCTGAAAGTAAAGCAAGTTATGTAGCAGGATTTTAAGTATTGTTATAAAAATACTGCGCTTCTCTCAACATTGATTGCTAAATTTTAAAAATTTTAGCAGAATCAGTGGGAAACTGGAATGAGGAGAATGATAAGAGATCGAAAGAGTGAATGAATAACCATTTACATATATGTAGCTTATTCCATTTCAGGCATTAGTCTACGCATTTCAGATCATCACCCCCGTCATTCGCACGTGGCAGTGTAGTATACCCAGTGGTTATTATGCTCTTTTTAAAGATGGGAAATGAGGCCTGGACACACCTATAGCTTACTCATATCTCGCAGTTTATTCTCTTCCACACACGCATTCACAAGATTCCAAGTAATGAAGGAACAACACTTAAAATTCTGTGCAATACTTAGTGAGAGGAAAACATGAACATGCGGAAGCTGTTACCAATCACTCTATTTTTCACGTTACTGTGATTTTTATTTTTCAGTAAAGGTTCAGGGAAGAAAAAAAAGTTCCCAAGTGTTGATGACATGTATCCTTAGCTGTTGATTTCAAAAGATGTCCTTATAAATGACCACTTAAATCTTGATCTCTTTGTTTAAACGGTTATTGCCCCTGTGAAGTTTTTTAATTAGCATCTAATAATTGTAGGTCAATAGAAATTCTTCAAAGCCATTTAGTAAAGGAAATGTAATGTGGGGGAAAATATTGGTTTAGTATGTCCCTTTAAGTTGATGTAGGATGTAGTTTAAGGTATCATACTACTATCTCGTGGGATCAGAAACATCTATGTTAAAACTCAATTAGGGTTGTGTGAGGTGCAGTTACCACCCACGATCAAAGCCACAGACTGCCTGAGACCCGGGTTTCAGATGGCTGTGACTACACTGCAAACAGAGGCTGGGACTTTCTGCCTTTTGGTGGCTGATACTGTCTGGAGAGATGGAAAAGCTAAGGCCCAATGTTAGCCCAGATTTTGACCTAGCGATGTTCAACCCAGGAGAACTCAGTGAAGACATGACCCTCTCCAGCCTTCTCTTCAAGAGCAGTACCCATCTCCAATGCCAATTCATGTCTTTAGCTGTTCCATGTCATGCACATAGATAAGCCACTGAGAATACCTTTCAGAACACATGTTTCTGATGAAAGACACACTCTGTACTGACACAGTCATTGGCTAGAAACTGATGAGAATAATTAAAGACAGAATACTCTATCCCACCTCAAGGTCTGTTCCCTCAGGTTCTCTTCATTATGAGAGAATTATTTACAATTCATTCAGATGAAGAAAATGCAAAGTTGCTTCCCATTCTGCTTTACTGATTACTTTGTGAGTATCCTGTGCATTCCGTATGCCTTCTGGATTTGTGGTCCATCATGTTTGCTCTAATAGGCGTCCTGCCAGATTGTTTCTTGTGAATCATGACCAATGGACACTCACTGGTTTTCAGCTTGGGTTTGTCTAATGGAATGCACCAGCAGGAAAGCTGATATATGCACAATGTAATTCTATGACTCTATCAGAATGAATGGCATTGCTCCATTGGTAAGGAAATGGAAAGACTTGGAAAAATCCATACTAAGTGAAATCAGCCAAACTCAAGTGAGTGCTAAGGTATGGAATGCTGTACCTACTTTGCATTTGCATGTATTTGTGACATTTGAGGAAAGATGGTGTACTGGTGGAAAGCAGCCATAAAAACAGGGGAATGACAACCATCCTGGAAGAGGGAGCAGAATAAGTAAAATGCCCCCCAAACAGCATTACCCCTGTGTCCACAGAACCGTAAACAGCCAGGAAAGGAAGGGAAAGGATGGTGGAGGTCCGAGAAGTTAGGAGGCCAGTTCCATTCGTGGAAGTAGATACAGGACAGTCTAGGGGGCTTGATTGTTATCTTGCATAAACTATGAAGTTGTCATGCTATAGAATAAATTGACCTGATTTATCTGTTTTGGGAATCACTCTTCTTCCCAAAAGATATTCCCGGTTCTTCTGTGAAATCAAGTGATTCCCCTTTATTGAGTCATCCAATTATTTGACTAGAGAACACACAGTATCTTGAGTCACAGAGTGGAACTGGTGAGGAATGGTCTGATTCTGGACACATGAAGAAAGGAACCAACAAGATTTTTTAGTAGATTGCATGGTTTGAGTTGGCAGAAATGGGGTGTGTGTGGGGAGCCAGTTTTCGAAGTGTCTCTTCAGCCTCCAAGTGGAGATGTCAAATAGCAGTTGGACCTTCAAGTCAGCGTCCAAGGGAGAGTCTGGGTAGAGATGAGCAACTGAGACTTGTGAGCAGAAGGACTGTACATGACACCATGTATTTGGGATATTATGCCTGGAAAACAAGTCTATGTGAAGGAAATTCAAGACATTTTAGTGGTCTTAAGGATGAGGAAGAATAAAGAAACAATTGCACAAATCTTACTGGGAAAGAAACCAGGAGGGATGCATGGTCCAGGAAGCCAAATAAGGAAGCGATTGCCAGAAAGAGGGAGAGATTTGGTGTCAAGATCAGGTGGATAAAGCACAGATAGATGGAAGAATTATGTTATACGTGAAGTAGAACACGGAAGTCTTGAGTGACTGAATCAAGGAGAAAATTGAGAAGGGGTTTTGGGAGAATGAATGGAGTTCATTCTTTGAAGAATGTAACTGCAATCGAGGACAAAAATTGCAGGGGGGCTGGGAATATGACCTAGTGGCAAGAGTGCTTGCCTCATATACATGAGGCCCTGGGTTCGATTTCCAAGCACAACATATATAGAAAATGGCCAGAAGTGGTGCTGTGGCTCAAGTGGCTGAGTGCTAGCCTTGAGCGGGAAGAAGCCAGGGACGGTGCTCAGGCCCTGAGTCCAAGGCCCAGGACTGGCAAAAAAAAAAAAAATTCCAGTGATCACTGGAGGTTAAGATGAAGAATCAAGAAAGGTTTTTTTTCCAATGGAAAAATACTTCATGTGCAATTTCAATCTGATCCAGAATGGAAGGGGAAATTAATGGTGGAGGAAAGAAATGGTCAAATGCTGGTTGTGTTCTTGAATAGACAAGATGAGACATTAAGATGGGAGGACAGAGCACTTGGCTCATTGAACTTGATCCCAGGAAAATTACAGTTGAATTATTTAGAGCCTTCTCAGCAGATTAATGTCGGTCAATGATAGAAGATGATTCATATCCATTATTTTGATGTATGATCGGCTATTCATGAAATTTTTTGCTGAGCCAGGTTTCCGTTTGCCTAAAAGGATACAAGTGAAATATGCAGATACATGATTAAACACTGCAAGGGAAACTTGAAAGTAGGAAAGCTGTGCTTGGGTTTGAAGAGTGACATCAAATTAGGAAGCTCCTTTAAAATCTTGGGCAACAACTTGTGTTTTTCCCCATTTCTTTATTGTTAAAGTGATGTATTGAGGGGTTAAAGTTTCATATGTAAGGCAGTGAGTACATTTCTTATCCACCTTGTTACCTCCTCCCTCATTTACCCCCTCCCAGTCTCCCCCTCTCCCCATGCATTATACAATTGGTTTACGCCATATAGTTTTGTAAGTATTGCTGTTGCATTGGATTGTCTTTTTATCTTTTGTCCCTCAATTTTGGTATTCCCTTTCCCTTCCCTATTCCAATACACATATGTACAGTATCAAGGGTACTAAAATCAGTTACAGTGATATCAAGGATAAAACCATGGGAAAGAAAGACAAAAGAAAAAGGGCATAATTTCACATGGTATGTTGAAAATAACAACAACGATATACCACTTCTTTTCATAACTTGGAGTTTATTTCGCTTAGCATCGGCTTATGTGTTCATTTAAGGTTAATAGGTGTTGAATAGAACCTAGAAAAGGAAGTTAATGAAATAGGCAATTTCTGTAACAGAATACTGGCAGAGAACTTCCCAAATATCCAGAAGGATAGGCCATCCAGATACAAGAACCCCAATCAGACAAGACCAGAGTTTGCACCCAGTGATCAACCCCACCAGGACGGTGCTCATGTTAAAGTCTAAGAAGAACTACTGTAGAATGCAGTATATTCTTTATAAAATACTCTTGCCATATAAAGACATACAACAATGAGTAAATGTTCTTCACAACCAATAGCATGCACTATGAAAGACTCTTAGGAAACTGGAGAACAGGAAAGCAATAGACCAGACTCCATCATCAATAGGCTAAATTGTTTATTGCCAGTGAGGGACATAGACCCTTCCCTGGGTTTGGAGGTTGTGCAAGGGACTGGATTGGGGGTGCCTTATATAGGTCTTAAACAGGAAGCAGAAAAAATAGGCCATGGTCTCTTGCGGGCTCAGGGTGCTGTTCTTAGCCAGGCCCAGGTGGAAGGCTAAGCCTGGAGTGATGAAGAATTTTGGCTGAATCCCAGGTGGGAATGGCCTACGTGCAGGCAAGCAGGTGAGGGCCTACCTGGTCCAGGAAGACGGTGCAAGTCATTACTTGAAGGACAGCCCAAGTTTTATATTTTGACAAAAAAAAATTTTAATCCTGTGCCCACCATGCAAACACTTACCATGGCAAAACCCCAAGCATTATGACTTGCCTTTTTAAGCCACGGTCATCTCACCTGTAGGGGGGGGGGGGCTACAAAAGTTCCATTTGCAAAGTCCTAGAAGACCATAAATGATAACAAATATGAGCAAACAGGCTTCTTTCTTGTCAGGAGTCAAACTTGCAGCTAAATTCTTCCTGACCTCTGGCTGTGTTTTCAAGGACATGCAAGGACATGGCTTAATGGAAAATTGGAAATGCTTTCCTATGTCTGCCATGAGTCCATTCTTATGTTAACCAAACTCATCCTGTCTTAGCTACCATCAGGTATTGCTAACTCCAAGCCTTTTTGTGTTCTGGAATTTTAAGCCTATGCTGTTTCCTGGTTTTCAAACTGCATATGTCCTGGAAGTTAAGAATAAACCTGGCTGCAGTCTCGAGTTACAATCTCCCGTACCCCATCTCCGCCTCTTGTCTTTTTTCTCTTGTCTTATATTTTTCCTTTCCTTTAATCCTCGCCCCCCTCATTCAGGATTCCCTTTTCACTGCCGGCCGGCTCGGCAGAAGTGGCGCCTGAACAGGGACCTGTACACCTGGGACGATGGCAGAGGACCCCGCTCAGGTAAGGACGTCTGATCACTTGGAAAGGAGAGCGGGAAAGAGATATTCAGGAGTAAGAAATTATGGGACTAAGTATAGGCTGCATGTTTTACGTTCAGGCCCCCAAAGGCATGCTTCATGCCCGGGCAGTGAAAGTTGGCCAAAGTCACTTAGAACGTTTCTTTCACTTTATTGAGGAAGCATGCCCCCAGTTCCCAGAGGAAGGAACCAATAACTTAGAAACTTGGCAGAAAATTGGAAAAAAGATTCAGGAACATTATGATGCAAATGGCCCTGAGATAACTCCAGTGGATGCTATTATTCTTTGGTATCTGGTCTGAGATTGCTTAGATCCTAGACATGAATAGATTAAACTCAATCAGTCAATTGGAGAAACTGAACAGGGACCTGATGAGTGTTGCCCAGCCCCGGGAGCATATGCTGCTGCCCGGGAAGAGCTGAGAAAATTAATAATATCTGAACCCAACGGGGCAGATATTAAGGAAGACTCGGATGGCTCAGACACTGAGAAGAAATTATGCAATGAGCCTACTGAAAATAGATTGACCCATGTTGAGAATATGTTTAAATCAGTCATAGCCCTATTGTAACAGCTTCACCCAGAACAACAAACTCCTTTAAAGGTAGGTACTGGTGAGCCCCCTACCGACAGTCCTGGAAGACTTACAGCTCTCCTAGGTGCAGGCTGCTTGCAGAGTGGAGGGACCTGAGGCTAGGGAAATGCTAACTCCACCGAGGTAACTTCTCCTGACCGAGCGCTCTACTTCCATCCACCACGACATATTTGAAGCCCCAACCAGGGTGAGTGACCATTAGTCTGGAGCTTGGATTTTCCATAAAGCCACTGGGCTAGGTCAAGGGGATCAGCAATTGTGGGTGTTTGGAGTCAACTGATCTCTAGTTCAGCTCCGCTGGTCGCTCATCACGTGGGGGACAGTCTAAAATGCTTCAGGAAAGCTGCTCAAGTTTGAGCCCAATCCTACATATTTGGAATATTTTTGCAGGACTTACCTAACTTCTATGAGTGCTCAGGCAGATGAAGTTTTCTCTGTCTCTTTTTCTGCCTCTCTCTAAACTCTGCCTGCCTGCCTGTGTCATAGGATGGGCTGATGCTAACTTCCAAAGATACCAATATTTGTTTAACATCTGCTTTGAAAGACTCAAAAAAAAATGTTTTCTATTCTTGTTATTGATGAGTTTGGGGACTCAGTTAAATCCTGCTTGTTTGGCTAAATCGTTAGCTTTCTCTAGCATTGAGCATGTGGTCGACAATAGGATTGGTTGGAGTGGAAGCCTGCCGGTCCCCCAGGTGACAGGCATGCCAAAGTCCTGGAGGCTGGACAGAAACTTGGGTTCTCCAGTTCCCGGTAACCCTGCACCCACTCTGAACTCTGTAACTATGGCCTTGCATTTCAAAGGTGCCTTTCAACTCAAATGCTGGAAGATGAAAGTGTCTTTTCATGAGCTTGCTGTCTGTGTTCATGTCCTGTCTCCCATAAGCTCCCCATGGGAGCTAAACTGTTTTCTCAAAAAGTGGCTTTTCGGATAATCTGATAATTTTGGTTTGCTGAAAATGTTTTTTGTTTCTGTTCTTTTTTGTTTGTTTGTTTACTAACTAACCACATGGTTCTAGAATATAGGCAAAATAATGTCATATGCCACTGGAATTCCAGAAAACTTACATGGCCAATTAAAGAACAATTCTAAGCGCACCCCAAAGCTTGTGCACACTGTTTGTATGTGTATGTATGTATGTATGTATGTATGTATGTCTATGTCTATCCGTTGGTAAAACTTAAAAACAAAACAACAAACAGGTTTTAAACCCAAACTGATCATGTTTGGGTGCAAGCAAATGTGTCTAAAAAACACTCCAAAAGTTCTATTCAAGAGTACACCTAATCCTGACAATTCTTTGATATAGACTAAGATTTTGCTTCTCCATTTTTTTCTTTTCTTTTTTTTCCCCCTATGCTCTCATAAACTCTTTAAGATCAAGGGACCAGAGTCATTTTGGAACAACTGTACAAATGTGACTATTAACCTAAATTTTCCTGACCCAAAATTAACATTTTGCTTTATAGGATGCAGGTTGACATGTGTGCTAGCTGAGTAGACCGTGGCAGTCTGTGGCCACAGGAAGCTGCCTCCACATTTGGCTCCTAAACTGCCTGGTTTGCTCAGGAAATCTAGGAGTCCTGTGAGGATTTTGACAGGCCCAGGCTGTCAAAGGGTACTACCCTGTCTCTGCCTGTCCCCAAGATTAGAGTTGGGTTTATAGCAGGCCTATCATGACAGAGTTGCAACCGAGACTTATTCCAAGGTTAAAAGCATCAAAGTTGTGTTTGGTGACCACAGAGTTGCATTGGGGTAGCATTGGTGTCTTCTCCCTCCATGACTCAGAAACTGTCCTGGCTGCTACAGAGAGCAGACTTGGTTGGCCTTCAATCTGTGTGGATTTTGTGACTAGGAAGATGGTTAAAGGCCCAAGCTTCTAAAATCTGTTTGAAAATGCCTTTAACCAGTCTGTGTAGAAATTTACAGGCAACAATCAGGAGGTATGACAGCCTATCCAGGGAACTCTGAGATGCTACTACAGCCTGATCCAGATGCAAGCCATCTCTCCTGCTGGCCTGCTAATTTGGGGTGGAAGACACAGCCACTTCAGATCCACTGAAGCTGAGACTTTTAATGTTATTCATTTGTTTTCTCTTTCACGTGCCAGTAAGGTAAGGTTAAATAATATGATTTGATTTAATGGCACATGGATCGCATTCAGTCTGCTGTTCTCTAAGTGTTACAGCAGAACTCTGGAAAGTATTTGTTGGTCATATTTGAGGTCCTTACTGTTTTACTAGTCAAAAATTACAGATTAAAACTTCTCATTTGCGTACGTTGCATGATTTTCAAAAATTTCTGGGAGATATTAATTGGCTTCGCCCTTATCTTAAATTATTCACAGCTAAATTAAAACCTTATTTTATCTATTAAAGGGGGACCCAACCCTACATCTCCCAGACAAATGACAACGTAAGCAGCTAAAGCCTTAAGCATAGTAAATCCTGCCATTTCTTCCCAACATGTAAATTATATTCATTACTCAACCCCTTGGGAAGCATATATTTTAACTACGCCTCATTCTCCAACAGCGGTCCTCTGGAAGAAGGGACCCCTTTTATGGCTTTCCTTGCCTGCTACTCCTTCAAAAGTGTTAACTCCCTATTATAAATTGGTGGCCACCTTAGTTCCATATGTTCCATGTGGATTCTTGTAAGTATCTTGGATGAGATCCACAGGCTATTTACATCCCCTATACTTTACAACAGCAAGAATGGCTTTATATACATTGTGATTCCTGGGCCATTGCTTGGGCCAATTTTATGGGCACAATTTCACATCATTGCCCCTCCAACAAATTACTTCACTTTGCCTCTTGTTTCCATTAAGTGAGGGTAGTGCTATTACAGACGAGGCTACTCAAATTTTTCTCACTCAAATTGACTTAGCAAAGCAATCACATGCTGCCCACCATCAAAACAGTCGTGCATTACATCAGCATTTTCATATCTCACGTGAGGCGGCTCGTCAAATTGTGAAAACTTGTCCCAACTGTACTACCTTCCTACCTGTGCCCTCCAATGGCATTAACCCTCAAGTTTTAGTGGCCAACCATGTTTGGCAAATGGATGTTACCCACATTCTCTCTTTTGGACGGCTCCGCTTTGTCCATGTTACCATAGACACTTACTCTAATTTTATTATGGCTACTCCTCTTATCGGGGAAGCTATCAAACATTGTATCTCCCATGCCTTACACTGCTTTGCTACTATGGGACTTCCTAAACATATTAAAACTGATAATGGTCCAGGATATGTTGAACAAGCTTTTCAAACTTTTTGCAAATTTTACCAAATTGTTCACTCTACAGGAATTCCCTATAATCCTCAAGGTCAAGGAATTGTTGAATGGGCCAACGGTTTGTCAAAACACCAAATTTCTAAATTAAAGGGGGGAATTATACCCCCTCTCTCGTGTTAATATTCTTTCTCTTGCTTTATTTGTACTACATTTTTTTTTAATTTGGACTTTAATGGCCTTTCCAAAGCACAACGGTTCTGGGAAAAGAGAGAGCAAAGAGCTTTTGCCCAAGTTAAGTGGAAAGATCCTTTAACAGGTGATTGGCACGGGCCCGATCCAATATTGACATGGGGTCGAGGACATGTCTGTGTTTTTTCACAGGATGAAAATGATACCCGCTGGCTACCTGAGCATTGCATTAGGATTGTGGAAGCTCATCAGAATGATACAAGCGCTGACCCACTGGGCTTACATGCCAGATCCACCAATTGTACACCCTGTGACTTGGGAAGGAGCTGAGGTGTTCATCCATGTCAACAGATCGGCATATGGTACAGCTCCAGATCCTTTTGTCCAACACGTTAAAATGGGAGACTTTAGAGCTTCTGGCATTGGAACCCCGTTATGTTTTACAACTGACTCCAACAGTTAAATTCCAGGCTGTACTGTAATGCAATCCATAAATCATAGAATTTGGATTCCTGATAATAATCAAGTATATAATATACGAATTACTTCATTGCCTACTGGGTTTCCTGTACATGCTAATTCTACATCATCCTTCATGATACCTCGCTGCACCAACTCTTCTCAAATTGTAGAATCCACAGGAGAACTGCACCCCATAAATTGTAGACATGAACATCCTTTTATAACCAATATCTCAGGAACTAATTCTCAATTGATGGACTGGTCAGGAGCCAATCTCACCAACAAGTACAACCCAGGTTTGTGGTGGATGAATGGACACCCTCAACATCATGTCTGGATGTTAGTGGCTGCACTACATAATATCTCCTGGCCCACTTCTTCTTCTTTAAAAAATATTATGAGTTGTGTAACACCTCCTTATGCCATTATGTATGGACCTTTTAATATTTCTACAGGAGCCATGTAATTCAATGTTACTTGTACCAACTCTTCTTTTACAAATTGCTTGTATAGTGTTCTTCCTGATTCTGTAACTGTTATTAAGCAGCCTCCATTTGTCATTCTTCCTGTGAACATATCTGAAGCTTGGTATGAAGAAACAGGTATTCAAGTGTGAAAACATTTAAAAGAGCTCATGCGCCCTAGATGATTTGTAGTGCTATTAATAGCAGGCATTGTAGCCTTTATTTCCTTAGCTGCCTCTGCTGCTGCAGCTACTGTGGCTTTAACACAAAGTGTGCAAACAGCTCACTATGTTAATCAGCATGCTCATAATACTACGCAAGCCCTGCACTTTCAAGGCAGGATTGATGATAAGGTAGAACAAAAATTAGAAGCATTGTATGAATCTGTGTTGTCTCTGGGAGAACAAATCCATGCTTTACAAACTTTGTAACGGGTGTGCTGTCATGCTCAGTTTGACTTTATTTGTGTGACCCTCCATAAATATCAAGCTATCCTTGGGAACAGGATGTAGCACATCTAAATGGCATTTGGCACCATAATAATTTGTCCTTATATCTCTTTCAACTCCATAGGCAAATAGCTGGACTATAGCAAGCTTCGCCTCTGGACTCTAAAGTGGCAGAAACAGCAAAATAACTGTTTGAACAACTTCAACGGTATATCCCTTCCTTGACTAACAATAAGGGGCTGCTAATGACATTGCTCGGCCCAGGGATACTTTTGCTGATGGTTTTCCTATGCCTTCCTTGCATTGTATGCATATTGCAAAACTCTTTCATGAGTTTAGCCAGTCAGCCTCATAAGGTCAAGCTCCAAGTGAATGAATTTTTCCCCCAAGAGGAACTGCAGCCAGAGACGGGTTAGAGGGCGGGGCCAGTTTGACCGACCTAAGACAGGGCCTACAGCTTTGCTCTGAAGAAAATCCCAAGGAAGAGTAAGGCAGGCTAGGTGACCCACCCCACCTAAGACAGGCAGGTTCGCTTCTGTAAACAAAGACGAGGGAGATGTCAGGAGCCAAACTTGCAGCTAAATTCTTCCTGACCTCTGGCTGTGTTTTCAAGGACGTGCAATGACATGGCTTAATGGAAAATTGGAAATGCTTTACTGTGTCTGCCATGAGTCCATTCTTATGTTAACCAAATTCATCCTGTCTTAGCTACCATCAGGTATTGCTCGGGGGTCCATTCTTATGTTAACCAACCTCACCCTGTCTTAGCTATGTCGGGTATTGCTAACTCCAAGCCTTTTTGTGTTCTGGAATTTTAAGACTATTTCAAACTGCCTATGTCCTGGAAGTTAGGAATAAACCTGGCTGCAGTCTCGAGTTACAATCTGAGGCTGCAGACCTCCCGTACCCCATCTCTGCCTCTTGTCTTTTTTCTCTTGTCTAGTATTTTTTCCTTTTCTTTAATCATCTCCCCCCCCCCCCATTCAGGATTCCCTTTTCACTGCTGGCTGGCTCAGCAGACTTTCTTATACCTCCAAACTGTCAAGAAGTGTGTGTGTGTGTGTGTGTGTGTGTGTGTGTGTGTGTGTGTGACTAATTCTTACTGTGTTATGTCATTTGTTATGAATTACCTTAGAGATAGGAATCACGCTTTTCCATGAGGTCAGAGATCTCAAGCATCAAAATATCTTTGATTCTTGTGCATATAAACCAATTATTTTGTTTAATTGTTTTTGCATCTATCTATCTATCTATCTATCTATCTATCTATCTATCTATCTATCTATCTATCTATCTAAGGAGAGTCGAAGAATTGAATATTATTTGAAAATTTCCTCCTTTGAGCTGGCACTTTAAAGCATGAAAGAGCTACATATGTGTAGTTGCAGTGTGCAGTGTGGCTGTCAATATTGATGAGAGGAAGTTTCTGAGATTTCTGCAGAGCCAGCCTTGTTTAGGTGAGTTGACACAGTTTCCCTAACATGCCTTCGGTCTCTGCAGTCTGCTCACACAGGGAAAGGAAAGAAATCAACCCCCATCCTCCTCCTTCGGCTTACCCAATCACTGATGGAAGAGCTGTCTATGGGAAACACCTTTTACTGTTTGTATCAGCCTGGGAACTTGAACTCAGGGCCTGGATTTTGGCCCTAGGCCTTTCTGCTGAAGGTTAGCACCTTACCATTTGAATCCCAGTCCCAGTTCCGGCTTTTGGAGATGAGAGTCCCGTGACTTTTCTTCCCCTGCGGTTGTGGAATCTCAATCCTGAGATCTGAGTACCCGGGCGCCTTCGAGAACTGCAGGGTTGGGAGCACGGCCAGAGGGTCTGCTTCCAAAGATGCCAGTGAGAGGGAGCCAAGTTTACCGGTGCTAACACAGCTCCCGATGAGCCTCAGCAGCCCCAGCTCATGTTCCACTTTGAAAGAGGAGAGAGATCATATCTGCTAGAAGCTACAATCCGGAGGGACACATGGAAACTGTGCCAGAATAAGCCCAAGTTGACCTGCAAAGACGAATGCTGGAAGCCCAGAAATGATCAAAAGCCCTTACCTCAGCAGGATTAGGGGAATGAGCTCATTCTCCAAAACACCAGTGGGGAGAAAAGGAAGCAACCTGTCACGTGGCTGAAGAGCACAGCGGTGAAGATGAGGATGAAGATGAACACGCAGGTGATATCGACATGGCAGAACTCTGACCCTAAGAGACAAATTGCAGTCCGGAATCTGAGGATTCGTAGAGGACACGGCAGAATATTTGAGAAACTTAGGTCCACATTCGGCCTACTATGACCCCAAACCCCACGCCATGAGGGGAAATCCTTAGGCCCATGCAGGAAAGCATCTACACAAAGTGAGGGGCGCGAAGGATTATTTCATCCCATACAGAGCAAAGGCCATGGCCATGGCCCAGACACAGGTGTTTGCTTGGGAGGCCGGTGACCAGGGCTCAGAGGTGCATCTGCAAGGCAGATCCGATGAAACTAGAGCTGTTGTTTAAGTCTTTCCAAGTCAAAAAAAGAAGGCTTCAAAGGACAGCAGAAAGCAAGCCTCCTGAGAAATTCTGGTGGCCAGGAGCACCTAGAAGCTCCTCCAGCTGAGCTGCCCTTAGCCCAGACAGCAAGCTACTTGGAGTACTCAAGGAACAGGTGGCCATCGAGGGGCAGGAGTGGTCGTTGGCCTGTGCTACGTATGAGGAGGACGGGAAGATGCACATCCACATTCACATCTGGGGATCCTCCTGGAAAGGAGGCCGCCGGGGACACAAATGCTGCCATGCTTTGATCAAGTATTCCCATTGCACTGGAGATGGAAAACTCTGAGCAGCGTGGAATAAGTGAGGAGAGTGGAGGAGAGTGGGAGAAGAAGCCACAGACGCACACAGAGATATACCAAGAAAAACTGAAGGCAGATAAGAACAGGAAGAAAAAGAAAAAAGCACCATAAGAGCAATTCCAACAGAGAGCACGGAGAGACAACACAGGAGACATTGACAAAGACCCCGAATGCCGAGGAGGCCTGCCTGCTCCATCTAAGGAAACCATGAGCACTGACCAGAGAAAGCGGCCCTAAAGCAGCATAGATGAAACTCCGCAGCCCACGAGGAGGAAATGGAGGCCGGCAGAAGGAAGCGCCAGAGGCCAGAGGACCCAACAGCCTCTCTCCTTGGACAGCAGGGGTCATAGAAGGCTGTCCAGGACACAGTCCAGCATATTCCGGCGGCTTCCCACCCACCATCCTAGATAATAAATAAAAATAATTAAAAACAGCAACTGGGTCTCTTCTTGTTGTCGGACTATAATAAACCTCTCAGAAGTCTCAAAGTAATTTCATTCCTTTCCACAGTAAGAAACAAAAGGGATTGGAAGTAGTGATGTAGAAGGCAGGCTTGGCACCCTGTGGAGTATCTTCTAAGAGCAGACTATGGTGATCCATGCTTGTAATCCCAGAACTACAGTCCTTGAGTATGGAGGATTCAAAGTGCAAAGCCAGCCTCGGACACATAGGGAGACCCCCATCTCCAAAATACGCAGAAACAGAAAGGGTTCTACTTAACAGCTATATCTCACATCCTATTTCTGGATTTTTATCTGTTGCTAACATTTTGAAGGTAGATCACCCTTTCCTAAAGCCAGAGATAAATGGAGTTTTTATTTTTTAGTAACAATTTGACTAGAGTTGCAGTTATTTCATATTGTTTGGTTTTTGTCTTCTGAGATTTTCCTGTTCTGCAACTAAGAACACAATTAAACTTTGGTTCACCAAAGACTGAAATTGATAGAAGATATAAATTATATCAATGCCCCAAATCTTAAGTCATAAGCCTGGTTTTCATCTGATTGGCAAGTTTGGTCTTAGTGCATTTTCTTTATCTTAACTCTGGAACTAAATTATGCTTAAGATATCACAAGAAACGTACTCACTGTCCTATTATGTAACTGTACTCCTCTTGCACAATACCTTGTCAACAAAATTTAATTAATAACAACAAGAAATGTAGTCATTACCTGACTTATGAAATGGTAAACCCTCTGCGCAACACCTCAGTAGTAACAAAAAACTTCTATTTAAAGAATAATTTTTTTTAAAAAAGGCTTGGATTGATAATTAGCTGTCTTCTCAGTCACCACTGCCTGAAGGATTATCCCCTACCCAATATCCCAGGTGCATACAGACATCAGGAAAACACCAGGTGTGCAGGGATGTGCTTGAAACAAGCAGGACAATCTGACTTAAGACTAGCTATAAACTTCTGGAAAGCCCTCACCTACACAGACCCAATAGCTTTTCCCATAACTTCTGTCTTCTTATTCAGACTCCACAAAAGTCTAACTCCAATCCCACATGCTTGCACAACTTTCAATTCCAACGGAAGGTTGATAAAGAGTCCTTGCCTATTGAGATGAGTCCTGCCTGTTTGTTCTCCTCCACTTTCTTAATACTCACTTTGCAGCACTAGGTCTTTATCTAAGCTTGTTGACAGAAATCAAAAGATCTCTACAATATACAGAGAATTTGCTTTTTGTTGGAGATATTTGGGGAGACATTAGGGCTTGAACTCGGCCCCATGCTTATTTGTCTTTTAAGCCTTGTCTCTTGCTAAGCCTTGTCTCCCACACATCAGGAGGTGTTTCCCCCTCCCCACTCATTTTGAACTGGCCCTGTATGCATACATCTCCTATGGGGACCAAACTTTGGCTCCCCTTTACTGTACCTCCTCTTGTAGGTATCCTATTGGGATAATGTTTCCAATACTATTGCTTGAATTGTGGTTGCCTTCCTGTACCTCTCATGCTATGAAACTAGTTTACAAGATTATGGATTATCCAGTGCACCTCATCTTCATAGCCAGTAGGTGTCACTTTGTTAAATTTACAGAGAGCAAAACCTAGAGGTTCCATGAACAAATTACCAAGGTAGCTTCTTGGGGCCTTAGGCGATGACTCTGCCATGATCCTCAAGCCTCCTCTGAGAACGTTGCAGGTACCATTTTGATAGAGTAGGATGTGGGATGGGAGAAAGTCACTAACCCCAGTGGGCAATGACTTCCCAGGTCCCAAACTACCAAACCCACTTAAGGGATACCCTTTTAACTCAGTACTTCAGGAGCAGGTAGAAGAGCAGCTGGGCCAATGCACGAACATACTCTACATACATGCACCTGGTGTCCAGATTCCAACTTAAAGAACATTGAAATTGCAGTGCAGTTATAATTCTTCTAGGGAGTCAAATTGATGGATGGCTCGACTAAAATTGATGGCTCAAGAGTAAGTTTGACACGTGACTATTTTGTATTTTATCTTTTGCTAATATGTGGCACCAAAAAGGAAACTGCAGAGAAATTTCAGCTTATTCTCCCTGAATTGAGATATACAGAGAGAGAAACTAGAATACACATGTTGTAGGGAGCAGAACTGACTCCTTATTGACTAGGGAAACATGGTAGGAAATGTTGGGTGGGTAGATTATGTCAACCTGACCCCAAAATTCTGCTCATGTAAATGGCTTGCTTAACTTGTTTGTTGCTTGCTCTACCCCCTGCGTCAACCACCTACATCTGTGCCACGCTTTTACCTTTACAAACCCTAATTTGAGGACTGCTCAGGGTCACAGTGTTAGCTCCCTGGTCTGCACTGTGTCCCTGGCCGGTTAGCCAGCTTTTTGCTCTTGCGGTTTCAGATCCCGAGTTTGTGCTGTGTCCCTTGCCAGTCAGTTTGCATTATGCTTCCCCAGTAAATCCATCTTTTTGCTTGAGACTCTCTCTGAGTAGTGGACTCTTGGAGGGATAGAGAATCCCCTCCCTTGAACCCCATAACACACATAGGAGGCCCAGTGGTATCTCAGTTCTGACCAAAGTCAGGAGAGCACTCCCACTATAAATTCTACAAACACTGAAAATGCTGTGGAAGGCCTTCCAGGAGATGTGGCCACAATCCATGTACATGGTCAGAAAACCAGCTGTTCCTTATTGTGTACTGGGTAGGCATAACACAGAACACAAAACACTAGACGAGGCTCCTAAGAGCAATGTCAGGGCCCACTGAAAAATAGCCCAAGTAGGGAAGGTTCATTTACTTGCTGGGACAGATGCCTGCCCAGGGTAGAGTCTGATGGAGCCGTCACTTTAGGACCCGTGATTTTATGCCGTGAGTCTACCATATGCCAGTACTGATGACTCCTCGATATAAGAGAAATCCAACAGTTAGCAGTCATGGAACAGTCCTGATGAGTCTTCCATGAAAGTTAGTGCCAGATATTCCTTCTAAGTGAACAACGTTTTCATATGCAACATGTTACTAAAAGTCTGTATACCTGTAAGCATACACACACACACACACACACACACACACACACACACACACACACACACACTATCTCCTGATTGTAGCTACATGTGTGGAGTTCCACAAGGGAAAAGGAGGTTGCTATTTCAAACACAGAATAGTCGACTCAGGGCCTACAGAGGTAGCAGTCAGCATCCGTGTAGCGATGGCATTCACTAATTGGGCTCATCCATCCTACAGACTTAAAACCATCAACTTTGGGCTCCTTTCCATTCCTCAGCTAAGGCCTACCAGATTGTACCCTGGCTGGCATATCCCAGTCCTGTTCTCTATCCCAGGTGAGCCACCAGCCACTCACAGCAGAGCATTCCCTCATCCCAGAGTTCCTCCTGTTTCCAGTCATATTCCATCCATCCATCCATCCATCCCACAATCATTTCCACTAGCAACTCTGACCATCTAAATCTACCTAGAGCATGTCTGAAGTCCCAAGATGCTTTCTCAGTGCCTTGAGTGGCCCCCTTCAGCTCTATGCCAGCCATGCACAGCCCCAAACCCCTTTCTACATGAGCAGGGAAACCTCATTATCCTGCTGAGCTCAGTACTTCCATCCTTCACTACAGAGTTCCCGCACCATTCAAATCTCACGTTTTGAGTCCTTTCTCCCAGATAACCAAGGGACATTCCCCATGGTTCCACAGCAGCTCCAGCTACCACACACCACAACCCCCCCCACACACACCCACACACCCACACACCCACACCCACACCTGAAACATGCTTCCGTGACAGCTGAGTCTTATCAAGACCTTGCACTAATGTGCTCGTCTTTTAATTTGCACAATATGACAAATGAGTTTTACGAGGGGAATAAACAACTAGCAACAATCTTCACAATCTTTCACATTTGCAATATTATATCCCACGTTCAAATGAGACTCCAAGACCATCAGTTGATAGGCGTTAAGCGGCCAGTCCACTTCCCACAATCGAGGGTGGGGTAGGTTTTTATGAGAAGGGGTTACATAGGCAGGCCATGCAAGATTGGTGTATTACAATTTCATTGGTGCTGACTCAGTGACCTTTGAATTCACTTGTTTTACATAAACATCAGGTGCTAGAGCTCACAATAGGATACCCCCCGTTGCACCATGCTCTGTGGTAGGCGGTGCCATCATGGTGCATATTGTTGGGGAAAGCACGTGGATTTACAGAAGCAAAAGACCCTTGAGTTACAGACACAAAGCATAGGCCAGGTCAGCATGAACATGACCCATTTTATAAAAACCAAATCATACCCTAAAAACAAAATAGGAGCAGTTTTTCTTTAGAGATGAACCTCATTAGGCTCCTCTTAAAACATAACAACGTTGCTAGCAGGGCTTTCTGGCTAATACAGCAAGAAGTCAGTACAGCTGCTGATAAACTTCAAGGTTGTCAAGGACCCTCTGTGAAGCGGTCAGCTCTGCGAACTAGAGGGAGAGACGCTGCTTTGCTTCTAGCAAGGATGGCAAATCTTTACTTTCATAGTCAGCCCTGTTTCTGATGTCCTATTTATGATTTTTCATTAGTGAATTATACAATAAAGTAAAACAAGCCAGATGGATACTGAAGCTAAAATGGCAGTTAGCACTTCCTTTTGGATGGAGTGTTCTACTTACGACTGGGTTCCACATGCACCTGACCATTCAGCTGATGACAGACACACCCACATGTTCTTGGCCAACAGTGTCAGCTCTGCTTGACATTTCAGCATTCCTGCTATCCAAGGTTAGCATGCTCTAAGAAGACGGCTGTAAGGGACATGTGGATTCCACCAAACAACCATTAAGAATCCTCTTCCTGCCACACTCAATGCTAGTGAAAATCAACATGTGCAAGTCAGCTGGATGCTAGGACTCAGACTGATGTACAAACTCCATGTTGCCTTGACCTAGGCAGTCTCCAATCATTTTGCAGCAAGTGGGAGATTTTCCCCATACCATCCCACCAGTGTTTAAAACTACAACAATCTCCTATTCTCTACTGCCCCAGTAGGCCATTCAAGAGGAAATTCTTAATAAACGCTCTTTAGAAGCTACTAAGGAGGATTTCAAGATGTGCCTACAAAGATGAAGCCCTGATGTTTGCTTCAAACAAACACACATATTCCTGAAGGTTTGGGTGCCAGTGCTGGGGCTTCAGCTCAGGTCCTGGGCCCTAAACTTTTGTGCTCTACCACTTGAGCCTCAGTTCCACTTCTGGAATTTTCTTGGTAGTCAATTGGAGGTAAGAGTCTGTCAGATTTTCCTGCTCCAGCTGTCTGTGAAACTCCCTCCTCAGGTCTCAGCTTCTTGAGTAGAAAGGATTAAAGGCATAGTCAGTCACCCCCTGGGCCTGAGGGCTTCTGCAAGAGCACACCCTACAGGAAGGGGAAGCAGGAGGCCAAGGGTGGGTTCATCACCTGGTATATCATTGTGGTTGTTATTTTCAACCTGCCCTGTGAAATTATGCCCTTTGTCTTTTGGATTTCCTTTCTGTGTTTTTACCCCTAATATCACTGTAACTGATTTTAGTGCACTGGATATTGTATATATGCATGTATTGGAACGAGGGAAGGGAAAGGAAATACCAAAATGGACAAAGGATACAAGGATAAACCAATGCCATAGCAATACTTACAAAACGATATGGTGTCAACCAACTGTACAACTCATGAAGGGGAAGAGGAAAATAGGGAGCCAGGGGAACCATGAGGAGGTAACAAGTTGGATAAGAAATGTACTCAGTGCCTTACATACGAAACTAAGCCCTCTGTACATATCTTTGACCATAGAGAAATGAAAAGAGAAAGAGTCTGTCAGTGTTTCCTGCCTCAGCTGTCTTTGAACCGCCATCCTCAGATCTCAACTTCTTGAGTAGAAAGGATTAAAGGCATGTCTCAGTCATCCCTGGGCCTGAGGGCTTCTGAAAGTGCACACCCTACAGGAAGGGGAAGCAGGAGGTCAAGGGTGGGTTCATCAATTAGCATATCATTGTTGTTACTTACAACCTGCCATGTGAAATCATGCTCTTTTTCTTTTGGATTTCTTTCCCGTGTTTTTACCCCTGAGATCAGTGTAACTGATTTTCGTGCCCTGGATATTGTGTAGACACATGTATGGGAACTAGGGAAAGGAAAGGAAATACCAAAATGGAAAAGGATACAAATACAAACCAATGCCAAAGCAATACATACAAAAGTGTATGGTGTCAACTCATGAGGGGAAAAGGAAAATGGGGAGGAAGGGGAACCATGAGGAGGTAACAAGTTGGATAAGAAACGTACTCAGTGCCTTACATACGAAACTGTAAGCCCTGTGTACATATCTTTGAGCATAGAGAAATGAAAAGATTAGTCTGTCAATGTTTCTGGCTCCAGCTACCTTTGAACCTCCATCCTCAGATCACAGCTTCTTGAGTAGAAAGGATTAAAGGCGTGGCTATTCCCCCCCCCCCCCAGGGAACTGAGGGCTTCTGAAACTGCACACACTACAGGAAGGGGAAGCAGGAGGTCAAGGGTGGGTTCCTCAATTAGCATAGCATTGATGTTGTTATTTTCAACTGCCATGTGAAATTTTGCCCTTTTTCTTTTAGATTTCTCTCCGGTATTTTTACCCCTAAGATCACTGTAACTGATTTTCATGCCCTGGATATTGTATAGACACATGTATTGGAACTAGGGAAGGGAAAGGAAATACCAAAATGGACAAAGGATACAAAGACAAACCAATGCCACAGCAATACTTACAAAACTATATGGTGTCAACTAAATGTACAATTTATGAGGGGGAAGAGAAAAATGTGGAGGCAGGGGAAACATGAGGAGGTAACAAGTTGGACAAGAAACGTATTTAGTGCCTTACATATGAAACTGTAAGCCCTTCGTACATCACTTTGACCATAGAGAAATGAAAAGAAAAGGAGTCTGTCAGTGTTTCCTGCTCCAGCTGTCTTTGAACCTCCATGCTCAGATCTCAGCTTCTTGAGTAGAAAGGATTAAAGGCATGGCTCAGTCACCTGCTGGGCCTGAGGGCTCTTGGAAGTGCACATCCCACAGGAAGGGGAAGGGCTAGCTCAAGGGCGGGTCCCTCAAGACTGGTATATAAAGGAGAGCAGCACCGCGGGAGCTTCATTCGCTGGTCCCAGCTGCTGGAGGAAGGAGCTGAAGACTGATCCCGGGCAGGTAGGAAGACAGAGGCCCCGGAAACTCTCGTGGCGACCACCAGTCCTCGGCAGACCTCACAGCCAGAAATACAGTTGAATCCTGCCGGTAAGAGGGAGGGGTGTTGAGGGCTGAGGCTTTGGGGTTCAGCGCCTTCACAAGGGGGTGGATCCCAGGGCGGGAGCTGCTCTGCTAGCGTCGAAGCTCTGACCCAGAAGCAGGTTGTCTACGGATTTGTGTGTTGTGTGACTGGGAGCCCCCTAGTGCAGTAGACTCATTCAGGAAGAGGACTTTCTGTTGAGGGCTGTGGATTGGGGGTTCAGCGCCTTCCCAAGGGGTGAATTGCATCGGGGAGGGAGCTGCTCTGTTAGGGTCTAAACTCTGACTCAAGAGCAGGTCTTCTAGGAATTTGTGTGTTGTGTGAAGGGGAGCCCTTGGAACAACAGACTATTTCAGGAAGAGGCTTTTCGTAAGTGTGGTGTTTATTGGCTTTTAATAACTGAGTCAAAGATGAATCCAGGGAACCCTTCTGGTGGGCAGCAGCCTGGTGCTTTTGCAGCATCTCCTCGTAGTACCGGAGGTACACTTCAGGCTAAGCTACCATTTGGATTTCGTCAGCCCTTGAGTTTGGGGCAAAGTAGTACATTATCTGGGAAGAACCCGGTCTTGTCACAGGTCCCCAGCTTTGGAGCACCTTCTGGAATAAGTTGTGCCTCTAAAGAACCAGCATTTGGCCCCACCCAAACCTCAAGTGCTGGACTGTTTTCTGGAGTTGAACACACTGCTTTTGGAGCTACATCCGGGCCTTCAAGTTCACCTGTGTCTGGAAACCCAGGATTTAAACTCCCATCATCCACCAGCAGTGGGGTTTTCCCAAGCACTTCTACTTTGGGACCAGAAGCTGGAGAAACAGTGAGCTCTGGCTCCAGGAAGACCAAATTCAGCTTTAAAATTCCAGAGGACTCAGTGTTCAGACCTGTCCTGGGGGCAGAGTCTGAGCCAGAAGATACACAGAGCCAGGTTCCTTCTGGATTTTTCTCTCTTCCCCGTCTACTGGGTAGTGGACCTGGCAGCCCGATGCCCCCTTTGTCTTCTCCTCAGGTGACAAGTAATTCAGCTACGGATTCAAATTTTATCTTTTCAAACCCAGCTAATACAAATAGCTCATCTGCTTTTGCTCCTGCTTTGTTAAACCAAACTGTAGAGGAGAAGAAGAGAGGTCCTGGGCCAGTGTTTGGAGGTGCCAGTAGTAGCTTCAGCTTCGTCATATCTTCCGGGTCTTTAGGAGAACCCTTCCCTGCTAGCAAAACAAGTGCCAAGCAAGGGTGTGAGGAAGCAGTTTCCCCAGTGGAGCCCCTTCCCAACCTCGTGAAGGGACTGAAAAGGAAAAAGAGCCAGGACCGCCGCTCACCAGGGCGGCATGGCCAGGAGGTGGTGGGAGACTCTGACCCTCTGTCCAGGGGTGACCATCCTCCAGGTAAACGCCCTGCCCGCTTGAATCGGCCCCCGGGAGGCGCTTTGTTCGGCCGGAAGACAAAGGAGGTCTTTGAAAGCAATAAAGCAGCAGGCCATCTGCTCCACAAGGAGTCTAAAGGGCAAAGTTCATTTCTGCCATCTGGGGAAAGTGAAGCATCTCCAGGGAGTCAGTCTGTCCTGAACCCTTCGGGGCTTCCAGGTGTGAATAGAGAGCAAGAAACTGAAAGGAGAGAGAGAAAAGCTTCTGTGAGGGGAACTCCCGTACGCCAGAATAAAAGACGCCAGAGCACAGACAGTCTTGGAGGTTTTTCTCCCTTAGAGACCAAGGCCATTGAGTGCAAGAACATCCCCGATCATCTCAACGACAGGGCCTTTCTGGATAACTACTTCAGGAAAGTGGCTAAAGTACAGCGCATTGACACCTGGCCCAGCAGGAAGCTTGCAGTGGTGCACTTTTTTGATCACCCATCTGCAGCTCTGGCTCGAAAGAAAGGGAAACGTTTGCACAAGGAGGTATCTATTTTTTGGCACAAGAAGATAATGAGTCCCAACAAGAAACGCATTTCCCCGAAGGAGAAGAAACCTGGTGATGGGGCAGCTGGCCAGGGCCTGAGGGACGCATCCTTCCCGCAGTCTCCACTGGACAAGCGCCTGGGGAGGGTCGCCCCCGGCAGCCCCCTGAAGGCGAGCTCCCCCGTGAAGAAGCCACGGCTCCTGGAGGCCCATGGAGGTGAGGGGCACCCCTTCGACGCTGGGTCTGAGGGCTCTGGGGGCCTGGGGCTGTGTATGTCCCCTCTCAGTGGGCTGATAGGCACCATGGCCGAGACCTCGGAGGCCAAGTACCGCGTGCTCGCCGAGAGAGACAGAATCCTGCGGCGAGCTGGGGAGGAGAGGAAGGATCTGGGCCCTGCAGGGACGGTGGTGGGGACCTGCCCGGACATGTGTCCCGAGAAGGAGCGGTACCAGAGGGAGGCCCGGGGGCAGCTGAGTGTGTTCGAGGTGATCCCAGGGACACGGCGGGTGGACCACGCGGCGGCGGTGAAGGAGTACAGCCGCTCCTCCGCCGGCCAGGAGGAGCCCCTGGCGCACGAGCTCCGTCCCCCGGCCGTGCTCAGCCACACCATGGACTACCTGGTGACCCAGATCCTGGACCGGAAGGACAGCAGCCTGCGGGACTGGTACGACTTCGTGTGGAACCGCACGCGAGGCCTGCGGAAGGACATTATGCAGCAGCAGCTGTGCGACCCCGCAGCGCTGTCCGTGCTGGAGCGCTGCGCCCGATTCCACATCCACTGCGCGCACTTCCTGTGCGAGGAGCCCCCGTCCACCTTCGACGCCGCCCTCAATGCGGAGAACCTGAGCCAGTGCCTGCGGAGCCTGCGGGAGATGTACGGGGAGCTGGGGCGCCGAGGGGTGCCCTGCCCCGGCGAGGCCGAGTTCCAGGCCTACCACGTGTTGCTGCACCTGGACCGCGGTGACGTCCTCGGTGAGGTGCAGCGGCTTCGCCCCGAGCTCCGCGAGTCCCCCGAGGTGAACCTGGCCATGCAGGCTGCAATGGCGCTGAGCAGCCACAACTTCGTGCGGTTCTTCAAGCTGGCACGGGCAGCTCCGTACCTGAGCGCCTGCCTGCTGCACCGCCACTTTGACCTGGTGCGCAGGCGCGCGCTTGCGGCTCTCAACGTGGCCTACACGGCTAGCGTCCGGCGGCCCGCGCGCTTCCCCCTGGACGATGTGGCACGCATGCTGCTCTTCGCAGACACCCGGGAGGCCGCCGATTTCCTCTGCACCCACGGGCTCACGGTGTCCGAGGGCCACGTGGAGCTGACTCGAGCCCGATCCCAGGTCCCGGAGCCTGAGGGGCGGCTCCAGGCCCAGAAGTCGGTCTTCGTCACGCGGAAGCTGACAGTGTCAGTGGGGGAGGTCGTGAATGGGGCGCCGCTGTCCCCCGCCCCATGCCTCACCCCCGCGAACAGCTTTGGCTCCCACCATGAGTACCTCGGGGCGAGTCTGGCAGAGGAGCTGCCCAGCGGTGCTCAGAGGCCCCGCACCGAGGGCGCGGGGGGTGCAGGAGACGCCGCCAGGGCAGCTGGGCCGAGGGCGGCCCTTCCTGGGCTCTCCCCGCCACCTCCCGCGGGCCCCGTCCTCTCCCTTGCCCCTTTTCCCCGCGCCCCAATCCCGGCTGCGGCCCCCAGCTTCCCGCAGCAGTCCATCCAGCTGCAGCCCCGGTTGCCCCGGGCTGTACCCGCCGACTCAGAGGAGGCTCAGCCCGGGCTCCCCCCGCCGCCTCCCGCGCGCCCCGTCCTCTCCCTCGCCCCTCTTCCCCGCGCCCCCATCCCGGCCGCGGCCCCCAACCTCCCGCAGCCATCCATCCAGCTGCAGCCCCGGCCGCCCCGGGCTGCGTCCGCCGACTCAGAGGCGGCCCTGGCGGCCGTGGCAGAGGAGCTCCTCAGCGAGGCGGTGCGGGGCGGCTGCGAGGCCGTGGGCACCGCAGGGGCGGCCTTCGCGGCCGCGGCGCTGGCCGTGTCCGACGCCGCCCTGGATGATCTGCTCGCAGAGCTGACGGGGCTCGAGGTGGCCGAGTGCGCGAGGGAAGCCTGCGCCGAGGAGGCCGCGCGGTCCCAGGAGGCGGAGAGTGAAGCACGCATGGCGCGCTGCACGGAAGACATCTGTGGCTGCCTTCTTGGCACTGTCCTGGCTGAGGAGATCGCGCAGACGGCGGGGGAGGCGCTGCGGGAAGGCCGCCGCTCCCGCAGGTTCCTGCAGCGGTGGAGGGCGGCCACCGTGGCCGCGCAGAGGTCACGCAGGGGCCCCACAGCGCCCTCGCCCCCGCAGCTGCTCGGCAGGGCGGCCTGGGCGCCTCTGGACCTGCCGCGGCTCCTGGCCCAGCATGTCCCTGGGGCCCACGCGCGAGTGTTCTGGAAGCTGGTGCTGGTTCTGCCTCGTGGAGAAGAGCACACTCCGGGAAGCCCCAGCGGAATCCTCGCCGAGTGGCTGAAGGTCAAGTTCCTGGGTGAGGGCGGTGGGGCTGGCGAGACGCAGACCCGGGCCATCGTCCTGCGGTCTGGCCGCACAGCGGGGCGGGCGGTGTCTGTGCACGTGTGTGTCCAGGTGGACCCGGACGCCCCAAGGGTCGGCACCCTGCATGCCCTGGAGGCCCCAAATGCCCTCCTGGGCACCAGCGGGCTAGTGCTGCTGCTGCCCCCCAACGTGAAGAGTGAAGATGGCCAGGGAGAAGACGGGCTCGGGCTGCCGGCCCGGCTGCAACAGCTCCTGCGGGCGAAGCCCTGCCACCCCGCACTCCCACTGGTGGTTCTGGTTCCCAGCTCCAGACGACATGGACCGGGGAAGGAGGTGGAAGATGGCTTGATGCTGCAGGATCTGGTGTCAGCTAAGCTGGTGTCCGAGTATATGGTGGTTGAGATCCCCGATTCCATCCATGATGCACGTGCCACGGAGCAGGTGACCCATGTGGCCCAGTGGCTGGTCTCACGCTGCCCTCACGCCCCGGACCTTTGCTGCCAGACTCTCACTCAGTATGTTGAGGATGGCGTCAGCCTGGCATTCAGTGGCCGATTTTTCCAGGATCGAAAGGAGCGGCGCCTGGCTGGCCTGGCGTCCCAGGAGCCGGGAGCCATCGTGGAGCTCTTCAACAGCGTTCTGCAATTCCTGGCCTCTGTGGCATCCTCAGAGAAGCTTGGTCAGCTCTCCTGGCCTGTCCCTGAGTTCGCCGAGGCGGGAGGCCGGCCGTGGCTTCCTCACCTGCACTGGAACGCCCCGGAGCACCTGGCCTGGCTAAAGCAGGCTGTCCTTGGGTTCCAGCTGCCTCAGTTGGCCCTTCCACCCCCAGGAGCTCCCTGGCTCCCCATGTGCTCCATGGTGCTCCAGTACGCCTCCCAGATCCCCAGCTCCCGGCAGACGTGGCCAGTGCTCCATTCCCAGGTGGAAAGCCTGCTCCGCCAGACCTACCTCCGCTGGAAGAGCAAGAGCTTCTCCCGGAGCCGGCAGGCAGGGCCCTCGGTGGCCGAGGTTCCCTGGGACGACGTCCTCGCCCTGTGCATCGACCACAAGCTGAGGGACTGGACACCCCCTCTGCTCCCTCTCACGTCACAGGCGCTCAGCCAAGATGGGCAGGTCTGTGTCTATTTCTTTAAAAATGAGTTGAAAAAATTTGATGTTCCTTTGTCATGGAAACAAGCCAGAGCACAGACATGGAAGGAGCTACAGCTGACTCGGCCACGTGTTGGGATAAAGTCCTTCTGTCCTTCGGCAACCCATGTTCCTACTCCATTGCTTCAACTGCACCAACAAGGGAAGAGGAGGACAGAGTGTGGCCCGAAGGGGAGGCCCGGTGCAGAGGACCTGATGCTCGGAGCCCCTGCTGAGGAGCTCCTCATCCAGCGTCTGTCCGGGAGCCTGCTGCTGGAGAAGGAGGAGAACGAGAGGTTTGAAGAACAACTTCAGCAGTGGTTGTCTCAAGACTTGGGTTCATGGACCGATTCCACTTCCCTTCCCCTCTACCTTCCCCAGACACTAGTATCTCTTCCTGGTACTATTGAGTCCATGGCGCAAGCATCTACCGTAACTCGTCCACGGACTGCAAGGACCAGGGAGCAGCTGCGGCCTCCAGAGCCACTGGGCACCTCTCTGACTGAACGGCTGAAGCACCTGGAAAAGCTGATCCAGAGCTCACGCAAAGAGGAAGTCGCCTCTGAGCTCCATCTTTCTGCACTGCTGGACATGGTAGACATCTGAGCAGCCTGACCAAAGACCTGGTCTTCTTGCCAAATAGTGTCTTTTTACAATTATGTTATTCCCAGATGCTTCATGCACTTTTGCAAATGTGATTATAATTCATGCAAACAAACCATTTGAATCTGTAAAAAAAGACAGACAGACCTGATTAAAAGGGACATTCCTTTAGGAGGGAAGAAAGATCCAGGACGAGTTCCCTTTCTTCGACATTTCTTTTCTTTTGCTTCATGTAATGTGTTCCTTCATTTTCTCATTTCTTCCCTCCTCTCTGCTGTCCTTGAGTTGCTGAGTTTGTTCTGTGTCAATTGCAGCGGTTGGGCCCTTTCTACTGTACTTTCCTCCCCATTTCCCATGCGTTCTGTGCCATGCTCCCAGGACTTCTCTCTTCTTATTTCTGCATTCATGATAACCCTGATGTGATGGATCTCATCATCCCATCACAGCCCAGGCTGACCTGATTCTCTCGCTCCACACTCCAGCCACTCAAGTGCTGGACTCAGGTCCCCATTTGTAATAGCACCTACTTCCCAGGGGGTGACACAGTGCCGGCTCACGGTCAGTGCTCTGTCAACGTAAGCTGCTTCATCACCCCCACGGGCACCAGCATCGCCATCATCTTTACAAAATAACAAGGCCTCAGCAGAAGAAATTAAATGTCTTACTTCAAAATAAAGGATGTACCTTTCCAGAGGGAAGGCTGAGATGCAGGGAGAGGCCTTTGGGGCTTGCAGAGTCCAGTGTCTCCTTCCCAGAGGTCAGTGGAGAGGCCTCCGGGCTTGAAGGGTCCAGTGTCTCCTTCTGAGAGTAGAGGGCGCAGGCACATCTGGGAGTCAAGGTCCAGCTTGGAAGTGAGTCAGAACAGGAGTGGCCTAGTGGGAGAGCTCAGTGTCCAGACACCATGCCCCTGTTCCGTGGGAGCTGGGATGTGGGGTGGACATCTAGAGCTCTGCCATGAGATCTACATGGGGCCTGCTCCAGTCCTCCTGGCATCCTCCTCTCCCGCCTCCACATCCCATCCATGTTCCAGGCACAAAGGGCAGAACAGTACACAGCTGTGTAAGAGAGGGTGAGTGTGTGTGTATGAGTGTGTGTGAGAGCGCGTGTGGACATGAGGAGACAGCAGCCTTCCCCATCATCTATCCCAGTTGCAAAAACTTTGGAGAGGGCTGGGGATATAGCCTAGTGGCAAGAGTGCCTGCCTCGGATACACGAGGCCCTAGGTTCGATTCCCCAGCACCACATATACAGAAAATGGCCAGAAGCGGCGCTGTGGCTCAAGTGGCGGAGTGCTAGCCTTGAGCGGGAAGAAGCCAGGGACAGTGCTCAGGCCCGGAGTCCAAGGCCCAGGACTGGCAAAAAAAAAAAAAAAAAAAAAACTTTGGAGAAGCTCTGACCCCCAAAGAAACACACTAAATTAGGCTCAGCTCAGCAGTTCCCAGGCTATGCCAACTCAGTTATCTTCTCCTTTTCTTTTCTTATCTCTTAAATATAACATACATTCTTCCTGAACATCCTAGGGGAAATATTGACTTGGACCTAGAGAATTTGGAAGAACTGTCACTGCCAAGGTAATAAAAATATATAGATTAAAAATATTCATCATAAAACATAATTTGTTGAATGCCTTTCTTTACATAATATACAAGTGACCCAAGTGAATGAATGTTATGATGAAAACAAACTACTGCACTGTGTGAGATAGTTCAGGAGCTTGAACTCTAGGCCTGGGTACTGTCCCTGTGGTCTACCACTTGAGCCACAGTACCACCCCCCGGCTTCTTGGTAATTAGTTGGTAGTGTTTGATCAACACACACACGCACACACACACACACACACACACACACACACACACATGGAGAGTTATGAAACAGAAGGCTTAAGGAATCATTGTCGGGAGCCGTCGGGAAATCATAATTTATAATTTTCACCAATTGTCAAGTTGATTTTTTTACCTCCACTTTTTAAGTTAGAACTAGATTTATATTGCTTTCAAGTACAAGTATTTGTATTTGTAGAATTCTGTATTTCTTCCTCAAGGGTATTATAATATTCACTTTATGTAGAAGGCTTGCAGAATGCTCATTTGGGCTCACATTCATGAGAGCCCCAAAGATGCTCTTACATTAATGATTTATTCAAGCAATGTGTCAGCTGGAGAAAGCAACCAATCCGTGGTTTAAGCTTTAAATGAAAGCTCCAAAATTGTCAGTGCAAATCACTTCACTTCTATTGATTAAAAAAGAAACCATGGGGCTGGGGATATAGCCTAGTGGCAAGAATGCCTGCCTCGGATACACGAGGCCCTAGGTTCGATTCCCCAGCACCACATATACAGAAAACGGCCAGAAGCGGCGCTGTGGCTCAAGTGGCAGAGTGCTAGCCTTGAGCGGGAAGAAGCCAGGGACAGTGCTCGGGCCCTGAGCCCAAGGCCCAGGACTGGCCAAAAAAAAAAAAAAAAAGAAAAAAAAAAGAAACCTACTATGATTCTATAATCAAACATTCCAAAATACTGAAACCTATTTATTGATCAAACTTATATTCATTCAACTGTCTGACATTTTCATGTCACCTTTTTTTTTTTTTTTTTTTTTGCCGGTCCTGGGGCTTGAACTCAGGGCCTGAGGACTTTCCCTGGCTTCGTTTTGCTCAAGGCTAGCACTCCATCACTTGAGCCACAGCACCACTTTTGGCTTTTTCTGTATATATGGTGCTGAAGAGTTGAACCCACGGCTTCATGTATATGAAGCAAGCACTCTACCACTAGGCCATATTCTCAACCCATGCATGTAACTTTTATATGCAAATGTATAATTTTCATAGGTGGTTAAGTTATTTTTAGATACCTAAGAATATGTTGAATATTAAGTTATACCTTGTGATCATGATATTTTAGTTCACCCTTTATTACTGGAATATAGCACAATCATTTCAATGAGAACTATTTCTTGGATTGAATGTCGATATTAATTAATTGACTTGCATATGTTTCTATTTTCTTTTTTCTTTTAGGCTGTACTTTGGAGATATAAATTTTCTCAGTTTAAAGGCTCTTTGGATGATAGCAAGAGCAAAATCAAATTTTTGTTTCAGAATGCAGATACTAAACAGATTGAAGCTAAGGTAAACACAAGCAATCTATCATCTAATTTACCCCGTAATTACATTGATACTATTAAGAAACAGAGGAAGAAATTCTGGGAAGCCAAAAAGTGCATTCACATTCTCCATTTACATGAAATACCCTGGAGACCAGCGCAATAAATTCACTTTACAACCTTAATGATGAGGTTTTATGGAAAGGAATCAGTTTAAATGAACTACAGACAAGTAATTGCATTTCTTAATTTAATTCCTTATGGACTAAATTTGTACCACACTAGAATAACATCTTGAAAAATAGATGGATCATTTGGGCTCTTAAATTTGCATTGCAAATAATAACTTAAAATATTTTAAAAACTGACCCTATTTTATTATTTATTCCTTTTAAATATAGGTACAAACTCAAATTATTTTAAATCATGTTTAATAATCATATTATTTCATAGAATATCATAGTATATTGTAAAAAATGAATTAAGTCAATTATTTTTACTTTATCTTATGCAATTTTTAAGTATGCTGGAATATTGTAACTATGCTGTCTTTATCTTATCAGAATGACCACTTGTGTTTTATGAGTATGCATATGCATGTAAATTTATATTTGTTAATATTTAAAATATAAATGATTCCTAGTATTCATTAAATATAAGTAATATAACAAGACTAAATCATAAAATGTCCCAGTGTGGAGAAAATAATAAATATCCACAGGAGGCTCAATACAATGCTTCATGCCTATAATCACAGCTATTTTGAGAGTTTGAGGCTAGCACAGTCAAAAATTTATGAGCACATAAGGTGATCCTAAGCGAATGAACTTCAGGTTATGAAAACAAGTAGTATACCACTCTTGTAGTTATTTTCAACATGCCATGTGAAACGTGCCCTTCTTTTTTCTCTCTCTATCTCTCCCTCTGTTTATTTTTCTGTGTTCCCTTACCATGATTTTACCCTGATAGCACAGTAACTGATTTTAATACCCTGGATATTGCATATATGTGTATTGGAATTAGGAAAGGGAAAGGGAATACCAAAATCTAGACAAAGGATAAAAAGACAAACCAATGCAACAACAATACTTACAAAACTTTATGGTGGAAACCAACTATACAACTCATGGGGGGGGGGGGAGAAGAAAATGTGGAGGTGGAAGTGAGGGGAAAATGAGGGAGGAGGTAACAATTTGGATAAGAAATGTACTCACTGTCTTACTTATGAAACTGTAACTCCTCTGGAAAATAAAATATTTGGAAAATAAAGTATTCTTTTTGAGCAGAAAATTTCTTTTTGAGCAGAATATTTACCACTTTGTCTTTATGTGTACTTATTCCAGTTGTGAGAACATAGACATGTAACAATTACAGTAAATATGTTTAAATTGGCAGTGGAAGCTCCTTGAGAGTTTTTCATCCGTGACAAGTATCTTATTAACTGTTTGCGTTGCTATGCCAGAGATGTGGCAGTTTCCAGCAAGCAAACACATATTTCCTCACTGTGCTGGAGGTCAGGAAGTCACCAGAACATGGACATCAGGTGACAACTTTTCTTTGTTGTTTAACAGTATCATATTATGGATGGTCATGATACCACACAGGAGACAGAAGGCCAAGAAAATGAAGAGAAAGGGATGAGGGACAGAGACAGAGACAGAGACAGAGAGAGAGAGAATGTTTTATGTGGGTGGGAAGCTTGCTCTAAGATCAAAGCCACTTCAGAGATCAAGCTGATCTCATTCTTGAGGGCAGCACCCTAATGATCTCAACACTTCTTAAGTCTGTGCATCAAACAGATTTCCATATTACAGTGGAAATTAGCTTCCAACAGAAGGACATTGACATAATAAAAGTATGTTGTATTTTTGAAATTATGATTGTTTATAATAAAGCCCTAAAGAAGTAAATTAATAATAAATGAAGAAATACTTTCTGTTTAATTTTTTAGTTTTTTTACTTTGTTTTTTGTTGTAAAGGTGATATACCGAGGGGATACAGTTACATAAGTAAGGTACACTTCTTTTTGAACAGTGTTACCCCTTCTTCATTTTCTCCTGCTTTCCCCCTACACCCCTCCCCTCCAACATATTGTGTAGTGAGTATCACTGTTGCATTGGTTCACCTGTTGTTCTGCTGTTGCTGTGATTCCCCTGCCCTTCCCCAAATCAGATAAATGTAAACACATATACAAGACAAAGGATACAGAAATAAAAAGATAGTGAGAAACGGCATAATCCAAAGTGAAAAAGAATTCCAAAAAAATAGCTTCGTGGCTGGGGATATGGCCTAGTGGCAAGAGTACTTGCCTCTTATACATGAAGCCCTGGGTTCAATTCCCCAGCACCACATATACAGAAAATGTCCAGAAGTGGCGCTGTGACTCAAGTGGCAGAGTGCTAGCCTTGAGCAAAAAGAAGCCAGGGGCAGTGCTCAGGCCCTGAGTCCAAGCCCCAGGACTGGCAAAAAAAAAAAAAAAAAAAAAAGCTCCAAACAGTACATTATTGAAAATTATTGTTTCCTTTTCTTGAAGTTCATTTTGATAAGCTCTATTTGATATGGTCATATGAACCTAAGAGTAATGCTTTTCTCATCAAAATTAATTAAAGAGGTAAGATAATCTGAAACATAGATCATAAAATGTGATTAAATTGGCGACCAGTTTCTTTTGGCGACCTTTTCTTTTGAAAATGAGCAAATTCAGTTCTTATATTATAGAATAAAAAGGATAGAACTTTCAACAGAGTACAAGTAGGTATGTAGGAAGAGAGAGACAGCATATATATAATAGATTGGTGGTAGAAAGACATTCTCAAGACAAATATTTTATAATCAGAGTATATGTAACAAAAATATGCTTTCTTTGGAGTATATAATTATGTGTATTGCTGTATTACTTGCATTACAGATTTAGAAGTGTGGCAGAGTGTTTCACTCCTTGATTGTGAGAAAATCTCAAAACTGTATTAAAACCTTATATGTTGGGGTTTTTTTGCCCCTCCCGGCTCGGACTCTCCCTTCTTTCTTTCCACCCTCCTTTCTCACCCTCTCCCCTAATCACCTGACCTGCAGGTAAGTTAGAGTGGAACGGGGGGGTCAGCTCCAACCTGACGCGCACGGGATCAGCCGCAGATGTGTGCCCGCCTCCAACGTACACATGCAAACGGGGTCAGCTTCTTAGAGCGAACTGACTTTATTAAGAGAAGGACAAGGGGAGATGATTCCGAGGGAGGGGCTTGGCCAGGATGTCGATAGGCTGAAAGATATCACCTGATCCCCAAGGGCTAACGTCACTCGAGCGCGCCGAACCAGGGTGGGGTTGGTAGGCGCCAGGCGGGCTAGCGTGGGTTGGGTTGGGGGCGGTTTGCCCAACCGGTTCCTCTGGATTCCGATCCAGAGGGGGTAGCAGGGCCGCATTCCCCAGGGCTGGGGGAGGTGCATCAAGCCCCTTCCATCAAGGGGAAAGATGGATCCCAACATCTGCCTCTTTTATATTTATTTATTTATTTTTCAAACAGCAGCAGGCGCCCTACTTGAGAGCGTGCCGTGTCTTAGGTTGCCCCCCCCCCCAAGGGGAGTCTTACCAGTCTTGGGCTAATGCCCTAGCTCTTCAGGCTGACCTTCCTGCCGAGCTGGCGGGCCCGATGAGAGGCCTTGGAGAGAGTGGGATTGGCACTCGAAAGAAAGCCCTTATAATTTTCTCCCATGCCAGCGGACCTCAGTAAGCAGCAGGTCCTAGGGGCCGAGTGACGAGCCTCATGGGGTTCTTATATGGCTAGAAGGCCAAAGGCCGCTTGGTACCTAGACATCTCTGGCCCATCGCTTACAATAAGAGACCCAATGTAAACATAATGTAAATGGGAGCATAAAGCAGACATGAGCATAAGCAATCGTAATACAAGGCAAATGCAAACATGAGCAACTGTAACACATGAGCAATTACAACATAGGCACAAGGCAATGGAGGGTCTCTTATCTGGGTCAGTCCATGGAAAACAGAGGAATTCTGGTCCAGTCTGGTGTCGCTTAAGGTAGCGCAGATGGCTCTTCCTTCCCTCGGTGGTGAGGTAGAGGGGCAGGTTCAGGTCCTGGCGATGTGGCAGCCAGGATGCTGGTAACTTAACAACTGAGGTTAGTAAACACTTCATAGTAAACAATGCAGCAAGGTGCCAATCCCTTGCTTATTGAAAACATTTATCATAAAAACGTTAAAGTGTCCAAGTCCTTTAGCTCCTATTTCCCTCCAATGGGGACCCCCGAGATAAGCAGCAAAGGGGGGAGCGAAGGGAGGAACAACCGTGCAACATTTCCCTTTGGTCCTTGTGCAAGGCTGTGGGCCACGCTGCCACAGCAAATGTTACTCCAAAGGGCGTCAGGCAGGGTCCAGGGAAGAAACAGGGCCGACACTGGGTCCATCGCTGGTGCAGGCAGGCTTTCCCGTTTCTTCTTAGAAAATTCCACCTCGGTCTTTGTTTTCCTGAGAGGAAACAAGGGGAGACATCCCTCAAGGGCAGGTGCCCTTGGGTGGTCATTCTGATGGACAATATTTTACATCTCTAGCCGGTATCCAGATTGGATTCAGTTCCCCAGTGGGGAAAACACA
>NW_025959440.1:0-28509 GCF_023159225.1 Perognathus longimembris pacificus | reverse complement strand
ACATAAATGTGGAGAGAAGGGCAGTGCGCGCAGGAGCAAAGGTAAACAGCAGACAGACCTGAATCCTTATCTTTACAAGGTCGACCTCAGAACTTTGTTCAGTTTTCTCGGTGACGGATAATGGAAGGAAGGGCAGGCAACTGGTCGACTTCATTTAAATAAACAAATAAAAAATAAGATAAACTCTCAGGAATAGATAAATAATAACAAAAAATTGTAAAGTGGAGAAAGCGAGAGCGCGCGAATGCACTCAAGCAAACACAAACAGCACAGCACGATGCGTATTTTTTTTTAAATTGACAAAATAAATCAAAAATAAATCAAAAATAAAAATAAGTGGAAAAGGCGAGAGTGCGCGAGCACACAGGAGCAAAGACAAGCAGCGCAGCTTGATGCGTAGTAAAAAAAATAATAAATAGACAACTGGTCGACCTCATTAGAAATAAAAACCCAAAAGATTAGATAGACAAACAAACACATAAATGTGGAGAGAAGGGCAGTGCGCGCAGGAGCAAAGGTAAACAGCAGACAGACCTGAATCCTTATCTTTACAAGGTCGACCTCAGAACTTTGTTCAGTTTGTCTCGGTGACGGATAATGGAAGGAAGGGCAGGCAACTGGTCGACTTCATTTAAATAAACAAATAAAAAATAAGATAAACTCTCAGGAATAGATAAATAATAACAAAAAAATTGTAAAGTGGAGAAAGCGAGAGCGCGCGAATGCACTCAAGCAAACACAAACAGCACAGCACGATGCGTATTTTTTTTTAAATTGACAAAATAAATCAAAAATAAATCAAAAATAAAAATAAGTGGAAAAGGCGAGAGTGCGCGAGCACACAGGAGCAAAGACAAGCAGCGCAGCTTGATGCGTAGTAAAAAAAATAATAAATAGACAACTGGTCGACCTCATTAGAAATAAAAACCCAAAAGATTAGATAGACAAACAAACAAACACATAAATGTGGAGAGAAGGGCAGTGCGCGCAGGAGCAAAGGTAAACAGCAGACAGACCTGAATCCTTATCTTTACAAGGTCGACCTCAGAACTTTGTTCAGTTTGTCTCGGTGACGGATAATGGAAGGAAGGGCAGGCAACTGGTCGACTTCATTTAAATAAACAAATAAAAAATAAGATAAACTCTCAGGAATAGATAAATAATAACAAAAAAATTGTAAAGTGGAGAAAGCGAGAGCGCGCGAATGCACTCAAGCAAACACAAACAGCACAGCACGATGCGTATTTTTTTTAAATTGACAAAATAAATCAAAAATAAATCAAAAATAAAAATAAGTGGAAAAGGCGAGAGTGCGCGAGCACACAGGAGCAAAGACAAGCAGCGCAGCTTGATGCGTAGTAAAAAAAATAATAAATAGACAACTGGTCGACCTCATTAGAAATAAAAACCCAAAAGATTAGATAGACAAACAAACAAACACATAAATGTGGAGAGAAGGGCAGTGTGCGCAGGAGCAAAGGTAAACAGCAGACAGACCTGAATCCTTATCTTTACAAGGTCGACCTCAGAACTTTGTTCAGTTTGTCTCGGTGACGGATAATGGAAGGAAGGGCAGGCAACTGGTCGACTTCATTTAAATAAACAAATAAAAAATAAGATAAACTCTCAGGAATAGATAAATAATAACAAAAAAATTGTAAAGTGGAGAAAGCGAGAGCGCGCGAATGCACTCAAGCAAACACAAACAGCACAGCACGATGCGTATTTTTTTTAAATTGACAAAATAAATCAAAAATAAATCAAAAATAAAAATAAGTGGAAAAGGCGAGAGTGCGCGAGCACACAGGAGCAAAGACAAGCAGCGCAGCTTGATGCGTAGTAAAAAAAATAATAAATAGACAACTGGTCGACCTCATTAGAAATAAAAACCCAAAAGATTAGATAGACAAACAAACAAACACATAAATGTGGAGAGAAGGGCAGTGCGCGCAGGAGCAAAGGTAAACAGCAGACAGACCTGAATCCTTATCTTTACAAGGTCGACCTCAGAACTTTGTTCAGTTTGTCTCGGTGACGGATAATGGAAGGAAGGGCAGGCAACTGGTCGACTTCATTTAAATAAACAAATAAAAAATAAGATAAACTCTCAGGAATAGATAAATAATAACAAAAAAATTGTAAAGTGGAGAAAGCGAGAGCGCGCGAATGCACTCAAGCAAACACAAACAGCACAGCACGATGCGTATTTTTTTTTAAATTGACAAAATAAATCAAAAATAAATCAAAAATAAAAATAAGTGGAAAAGGCGAGAGTGCGCGAGCACACAGGAGCAAAGACAAGCAGCGCAGCTTGATGCGTAGTAAAAAAAATAATAAATAGACAACTGGTCGACCTCATTAGAAATAAAAACCCAAAAGATTAGATAGACAAACAAACAAACACATAAATGTGGAGAGAAGGGCAGTGCGCGCAGGAGCAAAGGTAAACAGCAGACAGACCTGAATCCTTATCTTTACAAGGTCGACCTCAGAACTTTGTTCAGTTTGTCTCGGTGACGGATAATGGAAGGAAGGGCAGGCAACTGGTCGACTTCATTTAAATAAACAAATAAAAAATAAGATAAACTCTCAGGAATAGATAAATAATAACAAAAAAATTGTAAAGTGGAGAAAGCGAGAGCGCGCGAATGCACTCAAGCAAACACAAACAGCACAGCACGATGCGTATTTTTTTTAAATTGACAAAATAAATCAAAAATAAATCAAAAATAAAAATAAGTGGAAAAGGCGAGAGTGCGCGAGCACACAGGAGCAAAGACAAGCAGCGCAGCTTGATGCGTAGTAAAAAAAATAATAAATAGACAACTGGTCGACCTCATTAGAAATAAAAACCCAAAAGATTAGATAGACAAACAAACAAACACATAAATGTGGAGAGAAGGGCAGTGCGCGCAGGAGCAAAGGTAAACAGCAGACAGACCTGAATCCTTATCTTTACAAGGTCGACCTCAGAACTTTGTTCAGTTTGTCTCGGTGACGGATAATGGAAGGAAGGGCAGGCAACTGGTCGACTTCATTTAAATAAACAAATAAAAAATAAGATAAACTCTCAGGAATAGATAAATAATAACAAAAAAATTGTAAAGTGGAGAAAGCGAGAGCGCGCGAATGCACTCAAGCAAACACAAACAGCACAGCACGATGCGTATTTTTTTTTAAAATTGACAAAATAAATCAAAAATAAATCAAAAATAAAAATAAGTGGAAAAGGCGAGAGTGCGCGAGCACACAGGAGCAAAGACAAGCAGCGCAGCTTGATGCGTAGTAAAAAAAATAATAAATAGACAACTGGTCGACCTCATTAGAAATAAAAACCCAAAAGATTAGATAGACAAACAAACAAACACATAAATGTGGAGAGAAGGGCAGTGCGCGCAGGAGCAAAGGTAAACAGCAGACAGACCTGAATCCTTATCTTTACAAGGTCGACCTCAGAACTTTGTTCAGTTTGTCTCGGTGACGGATAATGGAAGGAAGGGCAGGCAACTGGTCGACTTCATTTAAATAAACAAATAAAAAATAAGATAAACTCTCAGGAATAGATAAATAATAACAAAAAAATTGTAAAGTGGAGAAAGCGAGAGCGCGCGAATGCACTCAAGCAAACACAAACAGCACAGCACGATGCGTATTTTTTTTTAAATTGACAAAATAAATCAAAAATAAATCAAAAATAAAAATAAGTGGAAAAGGCGAGAGTGCGCGAGCACACAGGAGCAAAGACAAGCAGCGCAGCTTGATGCGTAGTAAAAAAAATAATAAATAGACAACTGGTCGACCTCATTAGAAATAAAAACCCAAAAGATTAGATAGACAAACAAACAAACACATAAATGTGGAGAGAAGGGCAGTGCGCGCAGGAGCAAAGGTAAACAGCAGACAGACCTGAATCCTTATCTTTACAAGGTCGACCTCAGAACTTTGTTCAGTTTGTCTCGGTGACGGATAATGGAAGGAAGGGCAGGCAACTGGTCGACTTCATTTAAATAAACAAATAAAAAATAAGATAAACTCTCAGGAATAGATAAATAATAACAAAAAAATTGTAAAGTGGAGAAAGCGAGAGCGCGCGAATGCACTCAAGCAAACACAAACAGCACAGCACGATGCGTATTTTTTTTAAATTGACAAAATAAATCAAAAATAAATCAAAAATAAAAATAAGTGGAAAAGGCGAGAGTGCGCGAGCACACAGAGCAAAGACAAGCAGCGCAGCTTGATGCGTAGTAAAAAAAATAATAAATAGACAACTGGTCGACCTCATTAGAAATAAAAACCCAAAAGATTAGATAGACAAACAAACAAACACATAAATGTGGAGAGAAGGGCAGTGCGCGCAGGAGCAAAGGTAAACAGCAGACAGACCTGAATCCTTATCTTTACAAGGTCGACCTCAGAACTTTGTTCAGTTTGTCTCGGTGACGGATAATGGAAGGAAGGGCAGGCAACTGGTCGACTTCATTTAAATAAACAAATAAAAAATAAGATAAACTCTCAGGAATAGATAAATAATAACAAAAAAATTGTAAAGTGGAGAAAGCGAGAGCGCGCGAATGCACTCAAGCAAACACAAACAGCACAGCACGATGCGTATTTTTTTTAAAATTGACAAAATAAATCAAAAATAAATCAAAAATAAAAATAAGTGGAAAAGGCGAGAGTGCGCGAGCACACAGGAGCAAAGACAAGCAGCGCAGCTTGATGCGTAGTAAAAAAAATAATAAATAGACAACTGGTCGACCTCATTAGAAATAAAAACCCAAAAGATTAGATAGACAAACAAACAAACACATAAATGTGGAGAGAAGGGCAGTGCGCGCAGGAGCAAAGGTAAACAGCAGACAGACCTGAATCCTTATCTTTACAAGGTCGACCTCAGAACTTTGTTCAGTTTGTCTCGGTGACGGATAATGGAAGGAAGGGCAGGCAACTGGTCGACTTCATTTAAATAAACAAATAAAAAATAAGATAAACTCTCAGGAATAGATAAATAATAACAAAAAATTGTAAAGTGGAGAAAGCGAGAGCGCGCGAATGCACTCAAGCAAACACAAACAGCACAGCACGATGCGTATTTTTTTTAAAATTGACAAAATAAATCAAAAATAAATCAAAAATAAAAATAAGTGGAAAAGGCGAGAGTGCGCGAGCACACAGGAGCAAAGACAAGCAGCGCAGCTTGATGCGTAGTAAAAAAAATAATAAATAGACAACTGGTCGACCTCATTAGAAATAAAAACCCAAAAGATTAGATAGACAAACAAACAAACACATAAATGTGGAGAGAAGGGCAGTGCGCGCAGGAGCAAAGGTAAACAGCAGACAGACCTGAATCCTTATCTTTACAAGGTCGACCTCAGAACTTTGTTCAGTTTGTCTCGGTGACGGATAATGGAAGGAAGGGCAGGCAACTGGTCGACTTCATTTAAATAAACAAATAAAAAATAAGATAAACTCTCAGGAATAGATAAATAATAACAAAAAAATTGTAAAGTGGAGAAAGCGAGAGCGCGCGAATGCACTCAAGCAAACACAAACAGCACAGCACGATGCGCATTTTTTTTAAATTGACAAAATAAATCAAAAATAAATCAAAAATAAAAATAAGTGGAAAAGGCGAGAGTGCGCGAGCACACAGGAGCAAAGACAAGCAGCGCAGCTTGATGCGTAGTAAAAAAAATAATAAATAGACAACTGGTCGACCTCATTAGAAATAAAAACCCAAAAGATTAGATAGACAAACAAACAAACACATAAATGTGGAGAGAAGGGCAGTGCGCGCAGGAGCAAAGGTAAACAGCAGACAGACCTGAATCCTTATCTTTACAAGGTCGACCTCAGAACTTTGTTCAGTTTGTCTCGGTGACGGATAATGGAAGGAAGGGCAGGCAACTGGTCGACTTCATTTAAATAAACAAATAAAAAATAAGATAAACTCTCAGGAATAGATAAATAATAACAAAAAAATTGTAAAGTGGAGAAAGCGAGAGCGCGCGAATGCACTCAAGCAAACACAAACAGCACAGCACGATGCGTATTTTTTTTTAAATTGACAAAATAAATCAAAAATAAATCAAAAATAAAAATAAGTGGAAAAGGCGAGAGTGCGCGAGCACACAGGAGCAAAGACAAGCAGCGCAGCTTGATGCGTAGTAAAAAAAATAATAAATAGACAACTGGTCGACCTCATTAGAAATAAAAACCCAAAAGATTAGATAGACAAACAAACAAACACATAAATGTGGAGAGAAGGGCAGTGCGCGCAGGAGCAAAGGTAAACAGCAGACAGACCTGAATCCTTATCTTTACAAGGTCGACCTCAGAACTTTGTTCAGTTTGTCTCGGTGACGGATAATGGAAGGAAGGGCAGGCAACTGGTCGACTTCATTTAAATAAACAAATAAAAAATAAGATAAACTCTCAGGAATAGATAAATCATAACAAAAAAATTGTAAAGTGGAGAAAGCGAGAGCGCGCGAATGCACTCAAGCAAACACAAACAGCACAGCACGATGCGTATTTTTTTTAAATTGACAAAATAAATCAAAAATAAATCAAAAATAAAAATAAGTGGAAAAGGCGAGTGTGCGCGAGCACACAGGAGCAAAGACAAGCAGCGCAGCTTGATGCGTAGTAAAAAAAATAATAAATAGACAACTGGTCGACCTCATTAGAAATAAAAACCCAAAAGATTAGATAGACAAACAAACAAACACATAAATGTGGAGAGAAGGGCAGTGCGCGCAGGAGCAAAGGTAAACAGCAGACAGACCTGAATCCTTATCTTTACAAGGTCGACCTCAGAACTTTGTTCAGTTTGTCTCGGTGACGGATAATGGAAGGAAGGGCAGGCAACTGGTCGACTTCATTTAAATAAACAAATAAAATAAGATAAACTCTCAGGAATAGATAAATAATAACAAAAAAATTGTAAAGTGGAGAAAGCGAGAGCGCGCGAATGCACTCAAGCAAACACAAACAGCACAGCACGATGCGTATTTTTTTTAAAATTGACAAAATAAATCAAAAATAAATCAAAAATAAAAATAAGTGGAAAAGGCGAGAGTGCGCGAGCACACAGGAGCAAAGACAAGCAGCGCAGCTTGATGCGTAGTAAAAAAAATAATAAATAGACAACTGGTCGACCTCATTAGAAATAAAAACCCAAAAGATTAGATAGACAAACAAACAAACACATAAATGTGGAGAGAAGGGCAGTGCGCGCAGGAGCAAAGGTAAACAGCAGACAGACCTGAATCCTTATCTTTACAAGGTCGACCTCAGAACTTTGTTCAGTTTGTCTCGGTGACGGATAATGGAAGGAAGGGCAGGCAACTGGTCGACTTCATTTAAATAAACAAATAAAAAATAAGATAAACTCTCAGGAATAGATAAATAATAACAAAAAAATTGTAAAGTGGAGAAAGCGAGAGCGCGCGAATGCACTCAAGCAAACACAAACAGCACAGCACGATGCGTTTTTTTTAAAATTGACAAAATAAATCAAAATAAATAAAAATAAGTGGAAAAGGCGAGCGTGCGCGAGCACACAGGAGCAAAGACAAGCAGCGCAGATTGATGCGTAGTAAAAAAAATAATAAATAGACAACTGGTCGACCTCATTAGAAATAAAAACCCAAAAGATTAGATAGACAGACAAACAAACAGATAAATGTGGAGAGAAGGGCAGTGCGCGCAGGAGCAAAGGTAAACAGCAGACAGACCTGAATCCTTATTTTTACAAGGTCGACCTCAGAACTTTGTTCAGTTTGTCTCGGTGACGGATAATGGAAGGAAGGGCAGGCAACTGGTCGACTTCATTTAAATAAACAAATAAAAAATAAGATAAACTCTCAGGAATAGATAAATAATAACAAAAAAATTGTAAAGTGGAGAAAGCGAGAGCGCGCTAATGCACTCAAGCAAACACAAACAGCACAGCACGATGCGTATTTTTTTTTTAAATTGACAAAATAAATCAAAAATAAATCAAAAATAAAAATAAGTGGAAAAGGCGAGAGTGCGCGAGCACACAGGAGCAAAGACAAGCAGCGCAGCTTGATGCGTAGTAAAAAAAATAATAAATAGACAACTGGTCGACCTCATTAGAAATAAAAACCCAAAAGATTAGATAGACAAACAAACAAACACATAAATGTGGAGAGAAGGGCAGTGCGCGCAGGAGCAAAGGTAAACAGCAGACAGACCTGAATCCTTATCTTTACAAGGTCGACCTCAGAACTTTGTTCAGTTTGACTCGGTGACGGATAATGGAAGGAAGGGCAGGCAACTGGTCGACTTCATTTAAATAAACAAATAAAAAATAAGATAAACTCTCAGGAATAGATAAATAATAACATAAAAATTGTAAAGTGGAGAAAGCGAGAGCGCGCGAATGCATTCAAGCAAACACAAACAGCACAGCACGATGCGTATTTTTTTAAAAAATTGACAAAATAAATCAAAAATAAATCAAAAATAAAAATAAGTGGAAAAGGCGAGAGTGCGCGAGCACACAAGAGCAAAGACAAGCAGCGCAGCTTGATGCGTAGTAAAAAAAATAATAAATAGACAACTGGTCGACCTCATTAGAAATAAAAACCCAAAAGATTAGATAGACAGACAAACAAACACCTAAATGTGGAGAGAAGGGCAGTGCGCGCAGGAGCAAAGGTAAACAGCAGACAGACCTGAATCCTTATCTTTACAAGGTCGACCTCAGAACTTTGTTCAGTTTGTCTCGGTGACGGATAATGGAAGGAAGGGCAGGCAAGTGGTCGACTTCATTTAAATAAACAAATAAAAAATAAGATAAACTCTCAGGAATAGATAAATAATAACAAAAAAATTGTAAAGTGGAGAAAGCGAGAGCGCGCGAATGCACTCAAGCAAACACAAACAGCACAGCACGATGCGTATTTTTTTTTAAAATTGACAAAAAAAAATAAAAAATAAATCAAAAATAAAAATAAGTGGAAAAGGCGAGAGTGCGCGAGCACACAGGAGCAAAGACAAGCAGCGCAGCTTGATGCGTAGTAAAAAAAATAATAAATAGACAACTGGTCGACCTCATTAGAAATAAAAACCCAAAAGATTAGATAGACAAACAAACAAACACATAAATGTGGAGAGAAGGGCAGTGCGCGCAGGAGCAAAGGTAAACAGCAGACAGACCTGAATCCTTATCTTTACAAGGTCGACCTCAGAACTTTGTTCAGTTTGTCTCGGTGACGGATAATGGAAGGAAGGGCAGGCAACTGGTCGACTTCATTTAAATAAACAAATAAAAAATAAGATAAACTCTCAGGAATAGATAAATAATAACAAAAAAATTGTAAAGTGGGGAAAGCGAGAGCGCGCGAATGCACTCAAGCAAACACAAACAGCACAGCACGATGCGTATTTCTTTAAAAATTGACAAAATAAATCAAAAATAAATCAAAAATAAAAATAAGTGGAAAAGGCGAGAGTGCGCGAGCACACAGGAGCAAAGACAAGCAGCGCAGCTTGATGCGTAGTAAAAAAAATAATAAATAGACAACTGGTCGACCTCATTAGAAATAAAAACCCAAAAGATTAGATAGACAAACAAACAAACACATAAATGTGGAGAGAAGGGCAGTGCGGGCAGGAGCAAAGGTAAACAGCAGACAGACCTGAATCCTTATCTTTACAAGGTCGACCTCAGAACTTTGTTCAGTTTGTCTCGGTGACGGATAATGGAAGGAAGGGCAGGCAACTGGTCGACTTCATTTAAATAAACAAATAAAAAATAAGATAAACTCTCAGGAATAGATAAATAATAACAAAAAAATTGTAAAGTGGAGAAAGCGAGAGCGCGCGAATGCACTCAAGCAAACACAAACAGCACAGCACGATGCGTATTTTTTTTAAATGACAAAATAAAATAATCAAAAATAAAAATAAGTGGAAAAGGCGAGAGTGCGCGAGCACACAATAGCAAAGACAAGCAGCGCAGCTTGATGCGTAGTAAAAAAAATAATAAATAGACAACTGGCCGACCTCATTAGAAATAAAAACCCAAAAGATTAGATAGACAAACAAACAAACACATAAATGTGGAGAAAAGGGCAGTGCGCGCAGGAGCAAAGGTAAACCGCAGACAGACCTGAATCCTTATCTTTACAAGGTCGACCTCAGAACTTTGTTCAGTTTGACTCGGTGACGAATAATGGAAGGAAGGGCAGGCAACTGGTCGACTTCATTTAAATTAACAAATAAAAAATAAGATAAACTCTCAGGAATAGATAAATAATAACATAAAAATTGTAAAGTGGAGAAAGCGAGAGCGCGCGAATGCACTCAAGCAAACACAAACAGCACAGCACGATGCGTATTTTTTTAAAAAATTGACAAAATAAATCAAAAATAAATCAAAAATAAAAATAAGTGGAAAAGGCGAGAGTGCGCGAGCACACAGGAGCAAAGACAAGCAGCGCAGCTTGATGCGTAGTAAAAAAAATAATAAATAGACAACTGGTCGACCTCATTAGAAATAAAAACCCAAAAGATTAGATAGACAAACAAACAAACACATAAATGTGGAGAGAAGGGCAGTGCGCGCAGGAGCAAAGGTAAACAGCAGACAGACCTGAATCCTTATCTTTACAAGGTCGACCTCAGAACTTTGTTCAGTTTGTCTCGGTGACGGATAATGGAAGGAAGGGCAGGCAACTGGTCGACTTCATTTAAATAAACAAATAAAAAATAAGATAAACTCTCAGGAATAGATAAATAATAACAAAAAATTGTAAAGTGGAGAAATCGAGAGCGCGCAAATGCACTCAAGCAAACACAAACAGCACAGCACGATGCGTATTTTTTTTAAAATTGACAAAATAAATCAAAAATAAATCAAAAATAAAAATAAGTGGAAAAGGCGAGAGTGCGCGAGCACACAGGAGCAAAGACAAGCAGCGCAGCTTGATGCGTAGTAAAAAAAATAATAAATAGACAACTGGTCGACCTCATTAGAAATAATAACCCAAAAGATTAGATAGACAAACAAACAAACACATAAATGTGGAGAGAAGGGCAGTGCGGGCAGGAGCAAAGGTAAACAGCAGACAGACCTGAATCCTTATCTTTACAAGGTCGACCTCAGAACTTTGTTCAGTTTGTCTCGGTGACGGATAATGGAAGTAAGGGCAGGCAACTGGTCGACTTCATTTAAATAAACAAATAAAAAATAAGATAAACTCTCAGGAATCGATAAATAATAACAAAAAAATTGTAAAGTGGAGAAAGCGAGAGCGCCCGAATGCACTCAAGCAAACACAAACAGCACAGCACGATGCGTATTTTTTTTTAAATGACAAAATAAATCAATCAAAAATAAAAATAAGTGGAAAAGGCGAGAGTGCGCGAGCACACAGGAGCAAAGACAAGCAGCGCAGCTTGATGCGTAGTAAAAAAAATAATAAATAGACAACTGGTCGACCTCATTAGAAATAAAAACCCAAAAGATTAGATAGACAAACAAACAAACACATAAATGTGGAGAGAAGGGCAGTGCGCGCAGGAGCAAAGGTAAACAGCAGACAGACCTGAATCCTTATCTTTACAAGGTCGACCTCAGAACTTTGTTCAGTTTGTCTCGGTGACGGATAATGGAAGGAAGGGCAGGCAACTGGTCGACTTCATTTAAATAAACAAATAAAAAATAAGATAAAATATCAGGAATAGATAAATAATAACAAAAAAATTGTAAAGTGGAGAAAGCGAGAGCGCGCTAATGTACTCAAGCAAACACAAACAGCACAGCACGATGCGTATTTTTTTTTTAAAATTGACAAAATAAATCAAAAATAAATCAAAAATAAAAATAAGTGGAAAAGGCGAGAGTGCGCGAGCACACAGGAGGAAAGACAAGCAGCGCAGCTTGATGCGTAGTAAAAAAAATAATAAATAGACAACTGGTCGACCTCATTAGAAATAAAAACCCAAAAGATTAGATAGACAAACAAACAAACACATAAATGTGGAGAGAAGGGCAGTGCGCGCAGGAGCAAAGGTAAACAGCAGACAGACCTGAATCCTTATCTTTACAAGGTCGACCTCAGAACTTTGTTCAGTTTGTCTCGGTGACGGATAATGGAAGGAAGGGCAGGCAACTGGTCGACTTCATTTAAATAAACAAATAAAAAATAAGATAAACTCTCAGGAATAGATAAATAATAACAAAAAAATTGTAAAGTGGAGAAAGCGAGAGCGCGCGAATGCACTCAAGCAAACACAAACAGCACAGCACGATGCGTATTTTTTTTAAAATTGACAAAAAAAATCAAAAATAAATCAAAAATAAAAATAAGTGGAAAAGGCGAGAGTGCGCGAGCACACAGGAGCAAAGACAAGCAGCGCAGCTTGATGCGTAGTAAAAAAAATAATAAATAGACAACTGGTCGACCTCATTAGAAATAAAAACCCAAAAGATTAGATGGACAAACAAACAAACACATAAATGTGGAGAGAAGGGCAGTGCGCGCAGGAGCAAAGGTAAACAGCAGACAGACCTGAATCCTTAACTTTACAAGGTCGACCTCAGAACTTTGTTCAGTTTGTCTCGGTGACGGATAATGGAAGGAAGGGCAGGCAACTGGTCGACTTCATTTAAATAAACAAATAAAAAATAAGATAAACTCTCAGGAATAGATAATTAATAACAAAAAAATTGTAAAGTGGAGAAAGCGAGAGCGCGCAAATGCACTCAAGCAAACACAAACAGCACAGCACGATGCGTAATTTTTTTTAAAATTGACAAAATAAATCAATCAAAAATAAAAATAAGTGGAAAAGGCGAGAGTGCGCGAGCACACAGGAGCAAAGACAAGCAGCGCAGCTTGATGCGTAGTAAAAAAAATAATAAATAGACAACTGGTCGACCTCATTAGAAATAAAAACCCAAAAGATTAGATAGACAAACAAACAAACACATAAATGTGGAGAGAAGGGCAGTGCGCGCAGGAGCAAAGGTAAACAGCAGACAGATCTGAATCCTTATCTTTACAAGGTCGACCTCAGAACTTTGTTCAGTTTGTCTCGGTGACGGAAAATGGAAGGAAGGGCAGGCAACTGGTCGACTTCATTTAAATAAACAAATAAAAAATAAGATAAACTCTCAGGAATAGATAAATAATAACAAAAAAATTGTAAAGTGGAGAAAGCGAGAGCGCGCGAATGCACTCAAGCAAACACAAACAGCACAGCACGATGCGTATTTTTTTTAAAAAATTGACAAAATAAATCAAAAATAAATCAAAAATAAAAATAAGTGGAAAAGGCGAGAGTGCGCGAGCACACAGGAGCAAAGACAAGCAGTGCAGCTTGATGCGTAGTAAAAAAAATAATAAATAGACAACTGGTCGACCTCATTAGAAATAAAAACCCAAAAGATTAGATAGACAGACAAACAAACAGATAAATGTGGAGAGAAGGGCAGTGTGCGCAGGAGCAAAGGTAAACAGCAGACAGACCTGAATCCTTATCTTTACAAGGTCGATCTCAGAACTTTGTTCAGTTTGTCTCGGTGACGGATAATGGAAGGAAGGGCAGGTAACTGGTCGACTTCATTTAAATAAACAAATAAAAAATAAGATAAACTCTCAGGAATAGATAAATAGTAACAACAAAATTGTAAAGTGGAGAAAGCGAGAGCGCGCGAATGCACTCAAGCAAACACAAACAGCAAAGCACGATGCGTAATTGTTTTTAAATTGACAAAATAAATCAAAAATAAATCAAAAATAAAAATAAGTGGAAAAGGCGAGAGTGCGCGAGCACACAGGAGCAAAGACAAGCAGCGCAGCTTGATGCGTAGTAAAAAAAATAATAAATAGACAACTGGTCGACCTCATTAGAAATAAAAACCCAAAAGATTAGATAGACAAACAAACAAACACATAAATGTGGAGAGAAGGGCAGTGCGCGCAGGAGCAAAGGTAAACAGCAGACAGACCTGAATCCTTATCTTTACAACGTCGACCTCAGAACTTTGTTCAGTTTGTCTCGGTGACGGATAATGGAAGGAAGGGCAGGCAACTGGTCGACTTCATTTAAATAAACAAATAAAAAATAAGATAAACTCTCAGGAATAGATAAATAATAACAAAAAAATTGTAAAGTGGAGAAAGCGAGAGCGCGCGAATGCACTCAAGCAAACACAAACAGCAAAGCACGATGCGTATTTTTTTTTAAATTGACAAAATGAATCAAAAATAAATCAAAAATAAAAATAAGTGGAAAAGGCGAGAGTGCGCGAGCACACAGGAGCAAAGACAAGCAGCGCAGCTTGATGCGTAGTAAAAAAAATAATAAATAGACAACTGGTCGACCTCATTAGAAATAAAAACCCAAAAGATTAGATAGACAAACAAACAAACACATAAATGTGGAGAGAAGGGCAGTGCGCGCAGGAGCAAAGGTAAACAGCAGACAGACCTGAATCCTTATCTTTACAACATCGACCTCAGAACTTTGTTCAGTTTGTCTCGGTGACGGATAATGGAAGGAAGTGCAGGCAACTGGTCGACTTCATTTAAATAAACAAATAAAAAATAAGATAAACTCTCAGGAATAGATAAATAATAACAAAAAAATTGTAAAGTGGAGAAAGCGAGAGCGCGCGAATGCACTCAAGCAAACACAAACAGCACAGCACGATGCGTATTTTTTTTAATATTGACAAAATAAATCAATCAAAAATAAAAATAAGTGGAAAAGGCGAGAGTGCGCGAGCACACAGGAGCAAAGACAAGCAGCGCAGCTTGATACGTAGTAAAAAAAATAATAAATAGACAACTGGTCGACCTCATTACAAATAAAAACCCAAAAGATTAGATAGACAAACAAACAAACACATAAATGTGGAGAGAAGGGCAGTGCGCGCAGGAGCAAAGGTAAAGAGCAGACAGACCTGAATCCTTATCTTTACAAGGTCGACCTCAGAACATTGTTCAGTTTGTCTCGGTGACGGATAATGGAAGGAAGGGCAGGCAACTGGTCGACTTCATTTAAATAAACAAATAAAAAATAAGATAAACTCTCAGGAATAGATAAATAATAACAAAAAAAAGTAAAGTGGAGAAAGCGAGAGCGCGCAAATGCACTCAAGCAAACACAAACAGCACAGCACGATGCGTATTTTTTTTTAAATTGACAAAATAAATCAAAAATAAATCAAAAATAAAAATAAGTGGAAAAGGCGAGAGTGCGCGAGCACACAGGAGCAAAGACAAGCAGCGCAGCTTGATGCGTAGTAAAAAAAATAACAAATAGACAACTGGTCGACCTCATTAGAAATAAAAACCCAAAAGATTAGATAGACAAACAAACAAACACATAAATGTGGAGAGAAGGGCAGTGCGCGCAGGAGCAAAGGTAAACAGCAGACAGACCTGAATCCTTATCTTTACAAGGTCGACCTCAGAACTTTGTTCAGTTTGTCTCGGTGACGGATAATGGAAGGAAGGGCAGGCAACTGGTCGACTTCATTTAAATAAACAAATAAAAAATAAGATAAACTCTCAGGAATAGATAAATAATAACAAAAAATTGTAAAGTGGAGAAAGCGAGAGCGCGCGAATGCACTCAAGCAAACACAAACAGCACAGCACGATGCGTATTTTTTTTTAAAATGACAAAATAAATCAATCAAAAATAAAAATAAGTGGAAAAGGCGAGAGTGCGCGAGCACACAGGAGCAAAGACAAGCAGCGCAGCTTGATGCGTAGTAAAAAAAATAATAAATAGACAACTGGTCGACCTCATTAGAAATAAAAACCCAAAAGATTAGATAGACAGACAAACAAACAGATAAATGTGGAGAGAAGGGCAGTGTGCGCAGGAGCAAAGGTAAACAGCAGACAGACCTGAATCCTTATCTTTACAAGGTCGATCTCAGAACTTTGTTCAGTTTGTCTCGGTGACGGATAATGGAAGGAAGGGCAGGTAACTGGTCGACTTCATTTAAATAAACAAATAAAAAATAAGATAAACTCTCAGGAATAGATAAATAGTAACAACAAAATTGTAAAGTGGAGAAAGCGAGAGCGCGCGAATGCACTCAAGCAAACACAAACAGCAAAGCACGATGCGTAATTGTTTTTAAATTGACAAAATAAATCAAAAATAAATCAAAAATAAAAATAAGTGGAAAAGGCGAGAGTGCGCGAGCACACAGGAGCAAAGACAAGCAGCGCAGCTTGATGCGTAGTAAAAAAAATAATAAATAGACAACTGGTCGACCTCATTAGAAATAAAAACCCAAAAGATTAGATAGACAAACAAACAAACACATAAATGTGGAGAGAAGGGCAGTGCGCGCAGGAGCAAAGGTAAACAGCAGACAGACCTGAATCCTTATCTTTACAACGTCGACCTCAGAACTTTGTTCAGTTTGTCTCGGTGACGGATAATGGAAGGAAGGGCAGGCAACTGGTCGACTTCATTTAAATAAACAAATAAAAAATAAGATAAACTCTCAGGAATAGATAAATAATAACAAAAAAATTGTAAAGTGGAGAAAGCGAGAGCGCGCGAATGCACTCAAGCAAACACAAACAGCAAAGCACGATGCGTATTTTTTTTTAAATTGACAAAATGAATCAAAAATAAATCAAAAATAAAAATAAGTGGAAAAGGCGAGAGTGCGCGAGCACACAGGAGCAAAGACAAGCAGCGCAGCTTGATGCGTAGTAAAAAAAATAATAAATAGACAACTGGTCGACCTCATTAGAAATAAAAACCCAAAAGATTAGATAGACAAACAAACAAACACATAAATGTGGAGAGAAGGGCAGTGCGCGCAGGAGCAAAGGTAAACAGCAGACAGACCTGAATCCTTATCTTTACAACATCGACCTCAGAACTTTGTTCAGTTTGTCTCGGTGACGGATAATGGAAGGAAGTGCAGGCAACTGGTCGACTTCATTTAAATAAACAAATAAAAAATAAGATAAACTCTCAGGAATAGATAAATAATAACAAAAAAATTGTAAAGTGGAGAAAGCGAGAGCGCGCGAATGCACTCAAGCAAACACAAACAGCACAGCACGATGCGTATTTTTTTTAATATTGACAAAATAAATCAATCAAAAATAAAAATAAGTGGAAAAGGCGAGAGTGCGCGAGCACACAGGAGCAAAGACAAGCAGCGCAGCTTGATACGTAGTAAAAAAAATAATAAATAGACAACTGGTCGACCTCATTACAAATAAAAACCCAAAAGATTAGATAGACAAACAAACAAACACATAAATGTGGAGAGAAGGGCAGTGCGCGCAGGAGCAAAGGTAAAGAGCAGACAGACCTGAATCCTTATCTTTACAAGGTCGACCTCAGAACATTGTTCAGTTTGTCTCGGTGACGGATAATGGAAGGAAGGGCAGGCAACTGGTCGACTTCATTTAAATAAACAAATAAAAAATAAGATAAACTCTCAGGAATAGATAAATAATAACAAAAAAAAGTAAAGTGGAGAAAGCGAGAGCGCGCAAATGCACTCAAGCAAACACAAACAGCACAGCACGATGCGTATTTTTTTTTAAATTGACAAAATAAATCAAAAATAAATCAAAAATAAAAATAAGTGGAAAAGGCGAGAGTGCGCGAGCACACAGGAGCAAAGACAAGCAGCGCAGCTTGATGCGTAGTAAAAAAAATAACAAATAGACAACTGGTCGACCTCATTAGAAATAAAAACCCAAAAGATTAGATAGACAAACAAACAAACACATAAATGTGGAGAGAAGGGCAGTGCGCGCAGGAGCAAAGGTAAACAGCAGACAGACCTGAATCCTTATCTTTACAAGGTCGACCTCAGAACTTTGTTCAGTTTGTCTCGGTGACGGATAATGGAAGGAAGGGCAGGCAACTGGTCGACTTCATTTAAATAAACAAATAAAAAATAAGATAAACTCTCAGGAATAGATAAATAATAACAAAAAATTGTAAAGTGGAGAAAGCGAGAGCGCGCGAATGCACTCAAGCAAACACAAACAGCACAGCACGATGCGTATTTTTTTTTAAAATGACAAAATAAATCAATCAAAAATAAAAATAAGTGGAAAAGGCGAGAGTGCGCGAGCACACAGGAGCAAAGACAAGCAGCGCAGCTTGATGCGTAGTAAAAAAAATAATAAATAGACAACTGGTCGACCTCATTAGAAATAAAAACCCAAAAGATTAGATAGACAAACAAACAAACACATAAATGTGGAGAGAAGGGCAGTGCGCGCAGGAGCAAAGGTAAACAGCAGACAGACCTGAATCCTTATCTTTACAAGGTCGACCTCAGAACTTTGTTCAGTTTGTCTCGGTGACGGATAATGGAAGGAAGGGCAGGCAACTGGTCGACTTCATTTAAATAAACAAATAAAAAATAAGATAAACTCTCAGGAATAGATAAATAATAACAAAAAAATTGTATAGTGGAGAAAGCGAGAGCTCGCGAATGCACTCAAGCAAACACAAACAGCACAGCACGATGCGTATTTTTTTTTTAAATTGACAAAATAAATAAAAAATAAATCAAAAATAAAAATACGTGGAAAAGGCGAGAGTGCGTGAGCACACAGGAGCAAAGACAAGCAGCGCAGCTTGATGCGTAGTAAAAAAAATAATAAATAGACAACTGGTCGACCTCATTAGAAATAAAAACCCAAAAGATTAGATAGACAAACAAACAAACACATAAATGTGGAGAGAAGGGCAGTGCGCCCAGGAGCAAAGGTAAACAGCAGACAGACCTGAATCCTTATCTTTACAAGGTCGACCTCAGAACTTTGTTCAGTTTGTCTCGGTGACGGATAATGGAAGGAAGGGCAGGCAACTGGTCGACTTCATTTAAATAAACAAATAAAAAATAAGATAAACTCTCAGGAATAGATAAATAATAACAAAAAAATTGTAAAGTGGAGAAAGCGAGAGCGCGCTAATGTACTCAAGCAAACACAAACAGCACAGCACGATGCGTATTTTTTTTTAAATTGACAAAATAAATCAAAAATAAATCAAAAATAAAAATAAGTGGAAAAGGCGAGAGTGCGCGAGCACACAGGAGCAAAGACAAGCAGCGCAGCTTGATGCGTAGTAAAAAAAATAATAAATAGACAACTGGTCGACCTCATTAGAAATAAAAACCCAAAAGATTAGATAGACAAACAAACAAACACATAAATGTGGAGAGAAGGGCAGTGCGCGCAGGAGCAAAGGTAAACAGCAGACAGACCTGAATCCTTATCTTTACAAGGTCGACCTCAGAACTTTGTTCAGTTTGTCTCGGTGACGGATAATGGAAGGAAGGGCAGGCAACTGGTCGACTTCATTTAAATAAACAAATAAAAAGTAAGATAAACTCTCAGGAATAGATAAATAATAACAAAAAAATTGTAAAGTGGAGAAAGCGAGAGCGCGCGAATGCACTCAAGCAAACACAAACAGCACAGCACGATGCGTATTTTTTTTTAAAATTGACAAAATAAATCAAAAATAAATCAAAAATAAAAATAAGTGGAAAAGGCGAGAGTGCGCGAGCACACAGGAGCAAAGACAAGCAGCGCAGCTTCATGCGTAGTAAAATAAATAATAAATAGACAACTGGTCGACCTCATTAGAAATAAAAACCCAAAAGATTAGATAGACAATCAAACAAACATATAAATGTGGAGAGAAGGGCAGTGCGCGCAGGAGCAAAGGTAAACAGCAGACAGACCTGAATCCTTATCTTTACAAGGTCGACCTCAGAACTTTGTTCAGTTTGTCTCGGTGACGGATAATGGAAGGAAGGGCAGGCAACTGGTCGACTTCATTTAAATAAACAAATAAAAAATAAGATAAACTCTCAGGAATAGATAAATAATAACAAACAAATTGTAAAGTGGAGAAAGCGAGAGCGCGCGAATGCACTCAAGCAAACACAAACAGCACAGCACGATGCGTATTTTTTTTTTAAATTGATAAAATATATCAAAAATAAATCAAAAATAAAAATAAGTGGAAAAGGCGAGAGTGCGCGAGCACACAGGAGCAAAGACAAGCAGCGCAGCTTGACGCGTAGTAAAAAAAATAATAAATAGACAACTGGTCGACCTCATTAGAAATAAAAACCCAAAAGATTAGATAGACAAACAAACAAAGACATAAATGTGGAGAGAAGGGCAGTGCGCGCAGGAGCAAAGGTAAACAGCAGACAAACCTGAATCCTTAACTTTACAAGGTCGACCTCAGAACTTTGTTCAGTTTGTCTCGGTGACGGATAATGGAAGGAAGGGCAGGCAACTGGTCGACTTCATTTCAATAAACAAATAATAAATAAGATAAACTCTCAGGAATAGATAAATAATAACAAAAAATTGTAAAGTGGAGAAAGCGAGAGCGCGCGAATGCACTCAAGCAAACACAAACAGCACAGCACGATGCGTATTTTTTTTAAAATTGACAAATTAAATCAATCAAAAATAAAAATAAGTGGAAAAGGCGAGAGTGCGCGAGCACACAGGAGCAAAGACAAGCAGCGCAGCTTGATGCGTAGTAAAAAAAATAATAAATAGACAACTGGTCGACCTCATTAGAAATAAAAACCCAAAAGATTAGATAGACAAACAAAGAAACACATAAATGTGGAGAGAAGGGCAGTGCGCGCAGGAGCAAAGGTAAACAGCAGACAGACCTGAATCCTTATCTTTACAAGGGTGACCTCAGAACTTTGTTCAGTTTGTCTCGGTGACGGATAATGGAAGGAAGGGCAGGCAACTGGTCGACTTCATTTAAATAAACAAATAAAAAATAAGATAAACTCTCAGGAATAGATAAATAATAACAAAAAAATTGTAAAGTGGAGAAAGCGAGAGCGCGCTAATGTACTCAAGCAAACACAAACAGCACAGCACGATGCGTATTTTTTTTTAAAATTGACAAAATAAATCAAAAATAAATCAAAAATAAAAATAAGTGGAAAAGGCGAGAGTGCGCGAGCACACAGGAGCAAAGACAAGCAGCGCAGCTTGATGCGTAGTAAAAAAAATAATAAATAGACAACTGGTCGACCTCATTAGAAATAAAAACCCAAAAGATTAGATAGACAAACAAACAAACACATAAATGTGGAGAGAAGGGCAGTGCGCGCAGGAGCAAAGGTAAACAGCAGACAGACCTGAATCCTTATCTTTACAAGGTCGACCTCAGAACTTTGTTCAGTTTGTCTCGGTGACGGATAATGGAAGGAAGGGCAGGCAACTGGTCGACTTCATTTAAATAAACAAATAAAAAATAAGATAAACTCTCAGGAATAGATAAATAATAACAAAAAAATTGTAAAGTGGAGAAAGCGAGAGCGCGCGAATGCACTCAAGCAAACACAAACAGCACAGCACGATGCGTATTTTTTTTTAAAATTGACAAAATAAATCAAAAATAAATCAAAAATAAAAATAAGTGGAAAAGGCGAGAGTGCGCGAGCACACAGGAGCAAAGACAAGCAGCGCAGCTTGATGCGTAGTAAAAAAAATAATAAATAGACAACTGGTCGACCTCATTAGAAATAAAAACCCAAAAGATTAGATAGACAAACAAACAAACACATAAATGTGGAGAGAAGGGCAGTGCGCGCAGGAGCAAAGGTAAACAGCAGACAGACCTGAATCCTTATCTTTACAAGGTCGACCTCAGAACTTTGTTCAGTTTGTCTCGGTGACGGATAATGGAAGGAAGGGCAGGCAACTGGTCGACTTCATTTAAATAAACAAATAAAAAATAAGATAAACTCTCAGGAATAGATAAATAATAACAAAAAAATTGTAAAGTGGAGAAAGCGAGAGCGCGCGAATGCACTCAAGCAAACACAAACAGCACAGCACGATGCGTATTTTTTTTAAATTGACAAAATAAATCAAAAATAAATCAAAAATAAAAATAAGTGGAAAAGGCGAGAGTGCGCGAGCACACAGGAGCAAAGACAAGCAGCGCAGCTTGATGCGTAGTAAAAAAAATAATAAATAGACAACTGGTCGACCTCATTAGAAATAAAAACCCAAAAGATTAGATAGACAGACAAACAAACAGATAAATGTGGAGAGAAGGGCAGTGCGCGCAGGAGCAAAGGTAAACAGCAGACAGACCTGAATCCTTATCTTTACAAGGTCGACCTCAGAACTTTGTTCAGTTTGTCTCGGTGACGGATAATGGAAGGAAGGGCAGGCAACTGGTCGACTTCATTTAAATAAACAAATAAAAAATAAGATAAACTCTCAGGAATAGATAAATAATAACAAAAAATTGTAAAGTGGAGAAAGCGAGAGCGCGCGAATGCACTCAAGCAAACACAAACAGCACAGCACGATGCGTATTTTTTTTTAAATTGACAAAATAAATCAAAAATAAATCAAAAATAAAAATAAGTGGAAAAGGCGAGAGTGCGCGAGCACACAGGAGCAAAGACAAGCAGCGCAGCTTGATGCGTAGTAAAAAAAATAATAAATAGACAACTGGTCGACCTCATTAGAAATAAAAACCCAAAAGATTAGATAGACAAACAAACAAACACATAAATGTGGAGAGAAGGGCAGTGCGCGCAGGAGCAAAGGTAAACAGCAGACAGACCTGAATCCTTATCTTTACAAGGTCGACCTCAGAACTTTGTTCAGTTTGTCTCGGTGACGGATAATGGAAGGAAGGGCAGGCAACTGGTCGACTTCATTTAAATAAACAAATAAAAAATAAGATAAACTCTCAGGAATAGATAAATAATAACAAAAAAATTGTAAAGTGGAGAAAGCGAGAGCGCGCTAATGCACTCAAGCAAACACAAACAGCACAGCACGATGCGTATTTTTTTTTAAATTGACAAAATAAATCAAAAATAAATCAAAAATAAAAATAAGTGGAAAAGGCGAGAGTGCGCGAGCACACAGGAGCAAAGACAAGCAGCGCAGCTTGATGCGTAGTAAAAAAAATAATAAATAGACAACTGGTCGACCTCATTAGAAATAAAAACCCAAAAGATTAGATAGACAAACAAACAAACACATAAATGTGGAGAGAAGGGCAGTGCGCGCAGGAGCAAAGGTAAACAGCAGACAGACCTGAATCCTTATCTTTACAAGGTCGACCTCAGAACTTTGTTCAGTTTGTCTCGGTGACGGATAATGGAAGGAAGGGCAGGCAACTGGTCGACTTCATTTAAATAAACAAATAAAAAATAAGATAAACTCTCAGGAATAGATAAATAATAACAAAAAAATTGTAAAGTGGAGAAAGCGAGAGCGCGCGAATGCACTCAAGCAAACACAAACAGCACAGCACGATGCGTATTTTTTTTAAAATTGACAAAATAAATCAAAAATAAATCAAAAATAAAAATAAGTGGAAAAGGCGAGAGTGCGCGAGCACACAGGAGCAAAGACAAGCAGCGCAGCTTGATGCGTAGTAAAAAAAATAATAAATAGACAACTGGTCGACCTCATTAGAAATAAAAACCCAAAAGATTAGATAGACAAACAAACAAACACATAAATGTGGAGAGAAGGGCAGTGCGCGCAGGAGCAAAGGTAAACAGCAGACAGACCTGAATCCTTATCTTTACAAGGTCGACCTCAGAACTTTGTTCAGTTTGTCTCGGTGACGGATAATGGAAGGAAGGGCAGGCAACTGGTCGACTTCATTTAAATAAACAAATAAAAAATAAGATAAACTCTCAGGAATAGATAAATAATAACAAAAAAATTGTAAAGTGGAGAAAGCGAGAGCGCGCGAATGCACTCAAGCAAACACAAACAGCACAGCACGATGCGTATTTTTTTTAAATTGACAAAATAAATCAAAAATAAATCAAAAATAAAAATAAGTGGAAAAGGCGAGAGTGCGCGAGCACACAGGAGCAAAGACAAGCAGCGCAGCTTGATGCGTAGTAAAAAAAATAATAAATAGACAACTGGTCGACCTCATTAGAAATAAAAACCCAAAAGATTAGATAGACAAACAAACAAACACATAAATGTGGAGAGAAGGGCAGTGCGCGCAGGAGCAAAGGTAAACAGCAGACAGACCTGAATCCTTATCTTTACAAGGTCGACCTCAGAACTTTGTTCAGTTTGTCTCGGTGACGGATAATGGAAGGAAGGGCAGGCAACTGGTCGACTTCATTTAAATAAACAAATAAAAAATAAGATAAACTCTCAGGAATAGATAAATAATAACAAAAAAATTGTAAAGTGGAGAAAGCGAGAGCGCGCGAATGCACTCAAGCAAACACAAACAGCACAGCACGATGCGTATTTTTTTAAAATTGACAAAATAAATCAATCAAAAATAAAAATAAGTGGAAAAGGCGAGAGTGCGCGAGCACACAGGAGCAAAGACAAGCAGCGCAGCTTGATGCGTAGTAAAAAAAATAATAAATAGACAACTGGTCGACCTCATTAGAAATAAAAACCCAAAAGATTAGATAGACAAACAAACAAACACATAAATGTGGAGAGAAGGGCAGTGCGCGCAGGAGCAAAGGTAAACAGCAGACAGACCTGAATCCTTATCTTTACAAGGTCGACCTCAGAACTTTGTTCAGTTTGTCTCGGTGACGGATAATGGAAGGAAGGGCAGGCAACTGGTCGACTTCATTTAAATAAACAAATAAAAAATAAGATAAACTCTCAGGAATAGATAAATAATAACAAAAAAATTGTAAAGTGGAGAAAGCGAGAGCGCGCGAATGCACTCAAGCAAACACAAACAGCACAGCACGATGCGTATTTTTTTTTAAATTGACAAAATAAATCAAAAATAAATCAAAAATAAAAATAAGTGGAAAAGGCGAGAGTGCGCGAGCACACAGGAGCAAAGACAAGCAGCGCAGCTTGATGCGTAGTAAAAAAAATAATAAATAGACAACTGGTCGACCTCATTAGAAATAAAAACCCAAAAGATTAGATAGACAAACAAACAAACACATAAATGTGGAGAGAAGGGCAGTGCGCGCAGGAGCAAAGGTAAACAGCAGACAGACCTGAATCCTTATCTTTACAAGGTCGACCTCAGAACTTTGTTCAGTTTGTCTCGGTGACGGATAATGGAAGGAAGGGCAGGCAACTGGTCGACTTCATTTAAATAAACAAATAAAAAATAAGATAAACTCTCAGGAATAGATAAATAATAACAAAAAAATTGTAAAGTGGAGAAAGCGAGAGCGCGCGAATGCACTCAAGCAAACACAAACAGCACAGCACGATGCGTATTTTTTTTAAAATTGACAAAATAAATCAAAAATAAAAATAAGTGGAAAAGGCGAGAGTGCGCGAGCACACAGGAGCAAAGACAAGCAGCGCAGCTTGATGCGTAGTAAAAAAAATAATAAATAGACAACTGGTCGACCTCATTAGAAATAAAAACCCAAAAGATTAGATAGACAAACAAACAAACACATAAATGTGGAGAGAAGGGCAGTGCGCGCAGGAGCAAAGGTAAACAGCAGACAGACCTGAATCCTTATCTTTACAAGGTCGACCTCAGAACTTTGTTCAGTTTGTCTCGGTGACGGATAATGGAAGGAAGGGCAGGCAACTGGTCGACTTCATTTAAATAAACAAATAAAAAATAAGATAAACTCTCAGGAATAGATAAATAATAACAAAAAAATTGTAAAGTGGAGAAAGCGAGAGCCGCGAATGCACTCAAGCAAACACAAACAGCACAGCACGATGCGTATTTTTTTTTTAAATTGACAAAATAAATCAAAAATAAATCAAAAATAAAAATAAGTGGAAAAGGCGAGAGTGCGCGAGCACACAGGAGCAAAGACAAGCAGCGCAGCTTGATGCGTAGTAAAAAAAATAATAAATAGACAACTGGTCGACCTCATTAGAAATAAAAACCCAAAAGATTAGATAGACAAACAAACAAACACATAAATGTGGAGAGAAGGGCAGTGCGCGCAGGAGCAAAGGTAAACAGCAGACAGACCTGAATCCTTATCTTTACAAGGTCGACCTCAGAACTTTGTTCAGTTTGTCTCGGTGACGGATAATGGAAGGAAGGGCAGGCAACTGGTCGACTTCATTTAAATAAACAAATAAAAAATAAGATAAACTCTCAGGAATAGATAAATAATAACAAAAAAATTGTAAAGTGGAGAAAGCGAGAGCGCGCTAATGCACTCAAGCAAACACAAACAGCACAGCACGATGCGTATTTTTTTTTAAAATTGACAAAATAAATCAAAAATAAATCAAAAATAAAAATAAGTGGAAAAGGCGAGAGTGCGCGAGCACACAGGAGCAAAGACAAGCAGCGCAGCTTGATGCGTAGTAAAAAAAATAATAAATAGACAACTGGTCGACCTCATTAGAAATAAAAACCCAAAAGATTAGATAGACAAACAAACAAACACATAAATGTGGAGAGAAGGGCAGTGCGCGCAGGAGCAAAGGTAAACAGCAGACAGACCTGAATCCTTATCTTTACAAGGTCGACCTCAGAACTTTGTTCAGTTTGTCTCGGTGACGGATAATGGAAGGAAGGGCAGGCAACTGGTCGACTTCATTTAAATAAACAAATAAAAAATAAGATAAACTCTCAGGAATAGATAAATAATAACAAAAAAATTGTAAAGTGGAGAAAGCGAGAGCGCGCGAATGCACTCAAGCAAACACAAACAGCACAGCACGATGCGTATTTTTTTTTAAATTGACAAAATAAATCAAAAATAAATCAAAAATAAAAATAAGTGGAAAAGGCGAGAGTGCGCGAGCACACAGGAGCAAAGACAAGCAGCGCAGCTTGATGCGTAGTAAAAAAAATAATAAATAGACAACTGGTCGACCTCATTAGAAATAAAAACCCAAAAGATTAGATAGACAAACAAACAAACAGATAAATGTGGAGAGAAGGGCAGTGCGCGCAGGAGCAAAGGTAAACAGCAGACAGACCTGAATCCTTATCTTTACAAGGTCGACCTCAGAACTTTGTTCAGTTTGTCTCGGTGACGGATAATGGAAGGAAGGGCAGGCAACTGGTCGACTTCATTTAAATAAACAAATAAAAAATAAGATAAACTCTCAGGAATAGATAAATAATAACAAAAAAATTGTAAAGTGGAGAAAGCGAGAGCGCGCAAATGCACTCAAGCAAACACAAACAGCACAGCACGATGCGTATTTTTTTTTAAATTGACAAAATAAATCAAAAATAAATCAAAAATAAAAATAAGTGGAAAAGGCGAGAGTGCGCGAGCACACAGGAGCAAAGACAAGCAGCGCAGCTTGATGCGTAGTAAAAAAAATAATAAATAGACAACTGGTCGACCTCATTAGAAATAAAAACCCAAAAGATTAGATAGACAAACAAACAAACAGATAAATGTGGAGAGAAGGGCAGTGCGCGCAGGAGCAAAGGTAAACAGCAGACAGACCTGAATCCTTATCTTTACAAGGTCGACCTCAGAACTTTGTTCAGTTTGTCTCGGTGACGGATAATGGAAGGAAGGGCAGGCAACTGGTCGACTTCATTTAAATAAACAAATAAAAAATAAGATAAACTCTCAGGAATAGATAAATAATAACAAAAAAATTGTAAAGTGGAGAAAGCGAGAGCGCGCTAATGTACTCAAGCAAACACAAACAGCACAGCACGATGCGTATTTTTTTTAAATTGACAAAATAAATCAAAAATAAATCAAAAATAAAAATAAGTGGAAAAGGCGAGAGTGCGCGAGCACACAGGAGCAAAGACAAGCAGCGCAGCTTGATGCGTAGTAAAAAAAATAATAAATAGACAACTGGTCGACCTCATTAGAAATAAAAACCCAAAAGATTAGATAGACAAACAAACAAACACATAAATGTGGAGAGAAGGGCAGTGCGCGCAGGAGCAAAGGTAAACAGCAGACAGACCTGAATCCTTATCTTTACAAGGTCGACCTCAGAACTTTGTTCAGTTTGTCTCGGTGACGGATAATGGAAGGAAGGGCAGGCAACTGGTCGACTTCATTTAAATAAACAAATAAAAAATAAGATAAACTCTCAGGAATAGATAAATAATAACAAAAAAATTGTAAAGTGGAGAAAGCGAGAGCGCGCGAATGCACTCAAGCAAACACAAACAGCAGCACGATGCGTATTTTTTTTAAATTGACAAAATAAATCAAAAATAAATCAAAAATAAAAATAAGTGGAAAAGGCGAGAGTGCGCGAGCACACAGGAGCAAAGACAAGCAGCGCAGCTTGATGCGTAGTAAAAAAAATAATAAATAGACAACTGGTCGACCTCATTAGAAATAAAAACCCAAAAGATTAGATAGACAAACAAACAAACACATAAATGTGGAGAGAAGGGCAGTGCGCGCAGGAGCAAAGGTAAACAGCAGACAGACCTGAATCCTTATCTTTACAAGGTCGACCTCAGAACTTTGTTCAGTTTGTCTCGGTGACGGATAATGGAAGGAAGGGCAGGCAACTGGTCGACTTCATTTAAATAAACAAGAAA